>NC_092281.1:13124718-13344718 GCF_036320965.1 Panulirus ornatus
TTATTCATTCCCATCGCCACCCTGCCACACATGAAATAACAACTCCCTCCCCCCGCATGTGCGCGAGGTAGTGCTAGGAAAAGAACAAATATTATTGGTGCAGCAGTAGGCTGGGCCACAAAACACTTTTTTTCAAGGATTATTAGGTCAAGTGAGGTCACAAGCTGTCACCTGCCGCCCAGTAAAGGCATCATCATTAAGGTGACCTTTATGGGCTCCTTCAGCTTTTACATGTGTCTTTCATATCATAATGGGAAAAAGAAAACATGAACTTTTTTATACACATCATGACCAGATTTTTGTAAGTCACATAGCATATAAGGGTTAGACATTTATTTCTTATTTCTTTTAATCATGTGATAACCGAACAAGGCTGACTTCTATCAAACATTTGGCACGAGAAATGTGGAGATGGTCGATATTCTAAACACTTGGGAAAGCTTCTGAATATCATACCCTACTCTGCTAAATGGAATATGGCAACCATGGATATAGATACCAAAAAATCGCAGGTCACACTAATAACAAAAATCTTACAATAATAACCTTGGCTGCTGTGGGAGAGTGGAGGCAGATTGGGCAAGATGGTGCTTCAGAGACATGGAGTCTCACCTCTTCCACAAACTTCCAGTCAACAAGCAGGTCTTGGTTGGCAGCATATATGGAATAATCTTCCCGATCATCTACCACAAACTGACAACTGCCAAGGAATAATGTATGTAAGAGATTCAACATTTAAGGGAAAATAACCATGAGCTGTGGGCTAAATTCATGGGAGGAAAAAAAAAGGAAGTGGATCAAAAGTGGAGCAAAAAAGGCTATGAATTAACACATATATCCAAAAAGTTGTAACATTAGGCACAAATATTAGGTATACACATTTGGTAGAGGTAGTTGGTAGGAACATAAGTGGAAGCCCTTGAAACCACTGAGCTTGAGTTGCCGTCTGCCAGTGGCCTGTCAAGGGTAAGACATTAAAGGATAAGAAGCAGCATTGGAGTTCAACAATTAAGGAAACTCATTTGCCGTGGCCACCCCCTTAACGGAGTTCCCAAAGGGAAGTGGCATCAGAGATATAAATACATAGATAGATACACAGAGTTACAAAGTAAATTTGAATAATAGAGACAAACTGTCTACTGGCAAATATCAAATTTGCTTTCAAGTATATTGATAAGGAAATATTCAATATGCTGTCCATATAAAAAAAAAAAAGCCAAAACTTGAATATGCTTCTCAAGTTTAGTCATCACAGCTACTAAAGAGGCACAAAGAGTTAATAGAGAAAGTCTAGGTGGGGGAAAAAGATGGCACCCAATCAAGGGAGCTGAGTTATACAGTAAGGAGAGAGGCTTTAAATTTGCCCTCCTTGGAAAATAGTAGAGGGGTGACCTGATCACAACCTCTAAGATCAAAGCAAAGAATAAGAAGAGCTTTTCAAGATGTACTAGTAGAACAAGTAAAGGAAATAACATAAATTATGTACGAAACCTGTTCAAAAAGATGTAAAGAAGGGCTTTTAAAGTGAGTAATGGATGAATGGAATAAGATGACTGAGGACATGGCTAATGCAAACAGCTTATTTAAGAAAGAAAAAGGGCATGGCTAATGCAGACAACTCGCATAAATGAAAGAAGTTGTAAGATAGTCAAGAATGTTAAAGAGATGGGGGCCTATCAAGCATAAAACTTCCTACACATGTACTAGACAATTACAAGAGGTAATCACAAAGGGCTAATAGATAATGTCCTTTATAGGACAGCAAAGATGTTATGAGAATTATGAGTGCTGAGTTTTGGGGAAAGGTTATAGGCTTATAAGTTGCCCTCATTGGAGGAGAGACGAGTGAGGGTGATCCAACTGCAAACTTTAAAGTTCTTGAATCAGGGTGATGGCATGCACAGTGAACAGTCCTTTGACAAAGGTAGGATACAGCAGGAAGACAGTACAGCATGACATTAAGTAAGAAACTTTCAGAAAATACGTAAAGCAGTACTTATAGAATATAGGTGATGGGTGAACAGAATAAGTTGTAAGAGGACTTGGTTAATGTAGACAGCATACATAAATTTAAGGACTAGGTTAATGTAGATAGCATATATAAAATCAAGTTGTGTTATATCAGGGAATGTTCAGATGTAGCCCCAAGAGTGTAAAACTCCCTTACTTTATAACACAAATAAATAAATACAAAATTACAGTACATCCATCATACTTCTGCAGTGATTAATAACTCACTTAGCCTGAAGATAGTGTTCCTTGCTGTACTTTGGTGTGTGTGAGGAGTAGCGTCTCACTCTAGCTCCACCTCCTTGATAGCCCCCACCACGAGTACTCTGAGCCCTGTGACTTGGGCCCCACCAGTTCATTAGGTGTGTAATGTTCTGCTTCTTGCCTCCTGTGCAAAATAGTGACCCAGACTCTGGAGTAGGTGTCCCAACATCTACCTGGTATGGTGAGGAAGGGTAAAGGTAAATCTTTAACAGCTCTAAGAATATATTGATTATCACATCAAACTGGGTTGTAAGAATTCATCTTACAAAAAAGTACATCTGTGTATCTAACCACAGTAACAATGTTACTAGATCATCTTTAGGAAAACAATGAAAGTTCATGAAAAAGCTGATGCAGTCTTGAGGAATCATAATCTCAAGGTTCACGTTATAACTGCATTTCTGAAAATTTAGCGAGTGACAAAATACCTTCACACTTTATCATAAAATCAATCAGTATAATATAAGGAAGATAAAGAGTACCTTACAAGAAACAGATAGAAGCCATATGTAACTTTAAATAATGTGATGTTCAATGAATCACTGCTAAATGTATCATGAATAAACCATAAAATTTGCTCTGTAAAACTTCCTGTACCCTGAACATAAACTTCATTCGTGCTTCTCCGAACTGAACGGGTATCCAGCCCAATCTTGATCTTAAGTTCTTTTTGAAACTTTCAGCTGAATGACTGCTTGAATTTAATAAAACATTCTTTATTAATCTAATCTACTGACAATAACTTAAAATAATTACATGAAATGATAAATGCTGAATAGGAGTCAGGGTAAAAACAATTTCTTTTGGCCTAATATGCCAGATCCCTTGATTAAATGGCCAAAGAACAGGATTGGCTGAACCTTGGATGGGAAGTAAAGGTAGTTTTGGTGGATGAGGGGATATATGGTTACATTACCAAAACAATAACCAAGGTTATACATCTGACAGAAATAAGCATAATCACAAGAGACAACAATCTACTAAAAAAAAAAGCCAAAATAGCATGTTTACAAATTACTCCAGTCAGCATTACTATAAACCAATTCAGATGGGGCTGCTGGACGAGGAGGTGACATTTAAATACATACATTTAAATGGGAATAAATAAAGGCAGACAGTATGAATTATGTACATGTGTATATATGTATATGTCTGTGTGTGTATATATATATATGTACATTGAGATGTATAGGTATGTATATTTGCGTGTGTGGACGTGTATGTATATACATGTGTATGTGGGTGGGTTGGGCCATTTCTTTCGTCTGTTTCTTTGCACTACCTCGCTAACGCAGGAGACAGCGACAAAGCAAAATAAATAAATAATAATTTAAAGGACAGTGGTCTGATGAACCTACTGGGGTAAATACTGTGTAGTAACAGCCCCAAGGATTAGAGGTGAAAGACAGAACCCTGTTAAAAAAGTCATCATGTCATTCAGTAGTATGGGTAGCATAATCTGCTTTAACTCATTAACAAGAGAGAACGTGAGACAAATTCGCTCACCACCTATATGGGAGGAGTTCAACCATTCACTCATATACAGTGAAATCTAAGCTGAAGATCTTAAGCCTGTAGGTGACATGTCACATGCTTCAAAGATTGCATAAAATAAAATCACTGTGCTCAGAACTAAACTAAGGTGAATTCCTCTCACCTTGCCACCCATCTTCTCCCTGGGACGGACATACCGCTGGCCCGTCCTCCCACCGCGCCCGGCCATCGGCTTCCTCCCTGGGTCGGGACGGTCGAATTCCCGCTTCCGACCATGTTGGGGCACTGACTTCTTTCCTCCATATTCTGTAAAACATTATATCATCAAGTAATAACTTTTGTATAAAAACTTACCATACTCAATAAAACATGATTAGATGTTACACCAAAAGCCATAACTCTTAAAGGAAGGAGTAAAGAATGTCAGTGTTCTTCCAGTATCAGCATGTATCATCAAAACTCATACTGCGAGATAATAAGTGTCTAATGCTTCTTTGTTCTTAGTTCCCATTACTGCAAATAGGATAAAGTCTAAATCTAATCCTTAAAACCGAATAACCTAACATTTTTCACCCACAAAATATGGACAATTTTAAGTCCTCAGATTTATCATTTCTAATAGATTGAAAGAGATACAAGCAAATATAAAGGATATGTACAAACAAGGGTGCTAACTTATACAGCTGTGGTTTAGCCCTAAAGATTATGCACAGATCCCCCAATGGCAAAAGTATACAGGAGGCAGACTGACTGGAGATGTCTCATCAGGCAATTCTGTAATGACAAACTGATATTCATGAAGATATTACAGAATCTGTACCAAAAATTGTTCTTAAAACAACTGGAAAAAAAAAAGGGGAAAACTACTGCCTTGTGTGATGACTCCTGTTGTCACCAAGCTCATGGAGTCCTGAGAGCTCCATATCATTGTCACTACTTGTCATTACTTCACTAGATAGTTGGTTTTCCCATAGGAGAGCAACTTCATACTGCCACATTATTCCTATTTTCCGTTAAAACTTCCCCATACTGGCAACTTCCTGTTGAATAATACTAATTCATTTTACAACTTCTCTCTGAAAACTTGCAATCAGATCCGAACATCTACAGCAGTCTTTACGCCCTTATTGCACTCTCAATAACTTCATCTTACACAGGAACAACAGGTTTGCCTGTATGATAAGATATACAGCAGGTTTGCCAAAACACTGAATACAACTATGAAAGATATGTTCTACCATTCATTCTTTTATAAACTGACACACATCTAAACAGCATATACAAGTATGATTACCAAAAGATGCCATTTACAATAACATTAATCTAATCTCGTCTGACTTAGAACACGGGTCATCCAGCTCTCTCGCAGAGCCCATCTGCTGCTTCCTACATACCCAATATCTGAATGTGCTTTCAACATCAGTAAGATATAAGAATATTAATGAAAACCCAGACTCTTAAACCACATTTTACTATGTAAAGATTTTCATAAAAGAAAAACTCATAAATCTATAAGACAGGCATCATTTTTTCTGATAAATTATCAGTACCTTATACTCACAAAGTTTGTCACTGACTGGCCTGACTCCTTAGCTTCCCAGGTGCCTTACATTCACAACAATTGTCATGATTTGGTCTGACCCTACAATTTCCCTCCATGTCAAAACCCGGCCAACTTTAAGGATTACATGTTTTACACATAAAAAGGAGGTAAAGGTTAAAAACAACTCTCTACATCCACTGTGCAGAGTACAAGGAATCCACCAGAACCCACTTCCCTTAAAATGTATCAACTAATGAAGACATCATCCATACACCACACTCATCACCTTATACATATCCCTAAGACTGGAATTGCTAGTTACGTGTAACTATTGCCATAACTACATATAAACATAAACCCATAGCGAGCGGATAACCACCTGTCAGACGTGTAAATCACTTGTAGACGTGTAAATGATAAGAATGTCCATGAGACCAACAATGGCTGTCAGATAGTGCTAACCTTTAACTGCAGGTTCTGAGCCGTTCTTAGCAGGCAGCTGCGGCAGTCTGACTACGGCCTTCTTGTCCATGACTGGCGGTGTGTCCATACACCGAAGGGCAGTAGCTGTAGCAGCTCAGGTAGGAGGTGCAGTGCGGGACGAGGACGACTCCCCAGGTACCGAGAACAACAGCACTAGACATCTTGGAAGGTTTAGCAAGCCATTATGTCACACAAAACAGTAAGTTGCTCTGTATCCTGGTCGAACACAGGCTCTAGGGGGTGAGGGAGGAGAACACGGATTCAAAGAAAGGTAAGGAAGTCTTGGGAGTGAGGAAACTCCCAAGAAATAAGGCGCTACCGGGCCTATGTGCACTTTCGTCGCAAGATGGCGACGAGACGAGCAGCTCTCGACCCAAACGTTCATTGTCCAGCTAAAAAACACAACTCGCACCTTTGTTATAGGTCTAATGGCTTGTCTTATTGGTGGATAATTCTGCATATTATATAGGTTAATTGTAATTAATATAGATAGAGCCAAAAGAGTCATAAGCAGCCGCAAAGTTATTTCTAACCACATTTGTAACGAAATCAAATTCTGGCTTCTCGAACTGCTACAAACCCGGAGACTTTGCATAAATAACAAAGGATTTCATGAATAGATATTTAGATATAGATATAGATATTTAGATATAGATATTTAGATATTTAGATATAGATATTTAGCCATGATCATTCATGTTCGACGAAACACTCGTTACGAAGCCCAAATAAACATTACAACATCAGGCTCAGCCATTGTCCCTTCAATATGGAGGAAAAATATGTTTTGAGCGTACAAAGATGATGAACAGTCACATACAACCCTCAGTTACAACCTCCAGTCACAACTGACAGTGTCAATTGATGGGCGGGAACCATAGTCACAACCGGAGTGGTGGACCATTCACAATGACTGTCAACTGACTGGACTGGAGAGGGAACGGTCATTAGCAGTTGACAAGTGTCAACTGACGGTCTGGGCAGACGTCCAGTCACAACTGGGGATCAACTGATGCTCGTTTCGGGAGAACCATCAATCACAACTGACAGTGCTAACTGACCAATGGGGGCCTAATGGGACGGGGGACGACTGTTAGTCACAATTGACTGTCAACTGACGCTCGTTTCGGGAGAACCATCAATCACAACTGACAGTGCTAACTGACCAATGGGGGCCTAATGGAACGGGGGACGACTGTTAGTCACAATTGACTGTCAACAGACGCCCAGTGCGGTGAACCATCAGTCACAACTGACCCTGTCTACTAACGTCCGGGGACGGGGCGCGTCACCATCAGTCACCAGTGACATTGTCAGTGAGTGGCAATGACCTCCACCACCGTTCTCCACATGATCCACCTGTGCTAGTGACTGGCATTCTACCTCCTTAACCATCTTCCATATAGTCCATCTGGGCTGGTGACAGTCATTCTACCTCTTTAACCATCCTCCACGTAACCCAAACGGGCTGGTGACAGTCATTCTATTTCATCCACCATCCTTGTAATCCATATGGGCTGGTGACAGTCATTCTACTTCATCCACCATCCTTGTAATCCATACGAGCTGGTGACAGTCATTCTACTTCATCCACCATCCTTGTAATCCATACGAGCTGGTGACAGTCATTCTACTTCATCCACCATCCTTGTAATCCATACGAGCTGGTGACAGTCATTCTACTTCATCCACCATCCTTGTAATCCATACGGGCTGGTGACAGTTATTCTACTTCATCCACCATCCTTCACAAGATCCCCTTGGGATGGTATAGCCATTCTACCTTCTCCACATGATCCTTCTCGGCTGGTGATAGGCATTCTACCTGGTGCACATGATCCACCTGGGCTGGTTGACTGTCGCTACACTTCCTCTACCATCCTTCTCAGATACATCTATCCTGGTGGCGGTAATTCCACCTCCTCAACCATCCTCCAAATTATCCACTTGGGATAGTGAAGTGTCACTCTACCCCCCCCCTCCCACGCCATCTTCCACATGATCCATATGGGCAAGGACAGGCATTCTGCCTCCATCATCCTCCACATGATCCACATGGGCCTGTGAAGATCATTCTACCCCTCCACTATCCTCCACATGATCTCTCTGGGCTGGCGACAATCATTCCACCTCCCCTTCCACCCTCTATATGATCCATATGGATTGGTGATAGCCAATCCACAAGATCCATTTTGTTGGCTATACACCACCCCAATCCACGATTTACTAGGTTGGTTGCATCCCATCCACGTGATCCTCTGGGTTGGTCATATCCCCATCCACATAAATCAACTGAGATGGTTAGACCCCGACAATTCCACTGGGATGAATACACACTCCCCTATCCACATGGTCAATGGGGTTGGTTACAACGCAGTTCATATGAACCACCAGGTTGGTTACATCCCCAGTCCATCCACATAATCTACTAGGTTGGTGACACCCGTGCCCATTCACATGATCCACCAGGTTGGTTACATCCCAGTCCATCCACATGATCTACTAGGTTGGTGACAACACTCCATCCACATGATCCACCAGGTTGGTTACATCTCCGGCACATCCACATGATTTACTAGGATGGTGACAACCGTCCCCATCCAAACGATCCACTGAGTTGGTTACATCCCCGCCCCATCCACATGATCTACTAGATCGGTTACACCGCTCCCCACCACATGATCCACTGGGTTGGTTGCACCCCCGCTCCATGCAATGCATAAAATCTGCATCATGCAATTGAAGCGGCAAGGCAAGCATAATGGACCAGTTTTTCATGACGGATTGGTTATAACACCAATCACATGATCCAGTGAGTTGGTTACGCTCCCGCTCCATCCGCTGTGTTTGTTACATCCTTTCACCGTCCACTGTGTTGGCTACATCCCCGCTCCATCCACTGTGTTGGTTACATCTTTTCACCATCCACTGTGTTGGTTACATTCCCGCTCCATCCACTGTGTTGGTTACACCGCTATCCTCATGATCCATTGGGTTCGTTAGGACCCCGCCCCTCCAATTGCTTGGTTACATCATTATCCACATGTTCATTGAGCAGGTTACAGCCCCACACCATCCATTAGGTTGGTTATGCCACTATCCACATAATTGGCTGTGTTGATTACACCACTATCCACATGACCCACTGGGTGGGTAATACCCCCGCACCATCCCCTGCATTGGTTAAAAACTATCCGCACGATCCACTGGGTTACACCCACATATACTAATTCACACGAGTAGGTTACACCTCGCCCTATCCTCCGGATTGGTTGCACCACTGACCCATCCATTAAGTCGGTTATACCACTATACACACGATCGACCAGGTTAGTTACACCCCCTCCACTTGGTTGGTTACACAAATATCATCATGCTCCATTGGTTTGGTTACACCACTATCCCCAGATCTAGACTGGTTATACCCTATCCCTCTCAGTGGGTTGGTTACACCACTATCCACTAGGATGGTTATATCCCACCCCTTCCATTGGATTGGTCACACCACTATCCATTAGGTTGGCTATATCCGTGCCCCACCCACTTGATTGGTTACACTGCCATTCACTAGGCTGTACTTCCGCCCCATCCACGGGGTTGGTTAATCCACTATTCACAGATCTGCTAGATTAGTTATAACCCCGAGCCATCCACTGGGTTGGTAACACCACCATCCACAGCTCCATTAGGTTGGTTACACCCGCGCCCCATCCACATGATCCATCTCCACGTGATAACAGGCCACGCTATCCATGACGTCATACAAGGGTGCCGCTTCTCTGTGACAACCTGTTTGATTTTATTATAAAGTAACCATATACATAGGACAGTGGATACATATCTTACATTAACATTTCCTCTGTATAGAATTAACAATAAGGTTTTACCTCCTAAAGTCATATAAGATAATTTCAGGCATGTGAAACGTTTGGCAAATTATTATACAATGTTTCCATGTGCTGATGGCGCATCGATTTTGACAGGGAGAAGAAGAGCTAATTCGTATTATCATCGTTTTCTTTTCAAATCATTGATGGACTATTTTGTATCAAAAAGTTTATGGCACGTGCATCATTCTATTACCATATTGAGGAGCCGATATCCACAAATCAATGAGCAAGTGATAATGTGAAGTTAACTATTGTCGTTCAATACTTCTTGCGTGGCGCGGTGGAAAGTGGGCGGATCTAAATAAGCCCCGCCTCTTACGTCATAAAGTTCATCTCTGATTGGTTGATTCCTCGTGTTGTTGGCCGCCTGCGACGCGACACCGGACCCTTGTTGATATTGGGCGTGGACACTACCTTTAATATCTCACTAAAGACATAATCTTCAGTCACTTCTTTGCAAAGCAATTATGTACCTTATAAAACTGTAGCGTACACCAAGCCAAAAGCCATGATACTCCGCACTAGAGGAAAATCATAAGAGAATTCAACGATCGCGGGTTGCAGCTCGTCGCCAGCAGACACGTGGGTTCGTTATTTCACGACTTGAGTGAGGCGAGTTGTACGGCTCGGTGTTTTGGTCCCGTCGCGCCATTTTCATCTAACAAAAATTCCTCATTTCTTCGTTATTTTGCTATTGTGGGTGTGGAAATTACCATCGTAGTACAGGGGAAGGAGAGATGAGCCTCGAACTCCTGCTAGATGCCGCTAAATTCCTTGAGCAACAAGAGGAGTCCTGCAAAGGTAGGTCGGGATGTGGCGGGGTCGTTATTTCAGGGGGTAGATATTTCACGCAGTAACACCGGCTCCGTTGCAAATGTGTAGTTTGTTTACAAATATCCCAGCCCAGCTGGTCATATCGGCCCAATCATCCTGAATATTAAGTTTTGAGAGCCTAAATGATGAAGCAGTTGTAGAATTAGAGGAGTAAGGTGAAGAGGCCTGAGACGGCACGAGACTATGAAACGTTTGTGGTGTGACCTAAGCCTAAAGGTTCAAGGGAGGGGGTTGCAGTCCTGGTCACATGACCTCCCACTAATTACCCTGTGATCCTTTTGTTGTGAACGAGAACGGGAGGAGGAGGAGATGTGGGGATGGTTGGCGGGGCGGATGGCCCCATTGGTGGGGTTGGCCCTAAGTCAGGTCTGTGGGGGAAGACGTCAATGTTGACATCCAAGTGATGGTGTAGGTATTTAACGGAGGTGACAGGCTCACGATAGTGGTCGAGGACACGTGCAGCCGGCGGCCCTCCCACCCACAACCCACAACTGGCCCTCCCACCCACAACCCACAACTGGCCCTCCCACGACTAGGCTACCCAAAACCCATCACTGGTCCTCGTATTTCTAGGCTACCATAACCCATCACTGGTCTTTCTACCACCTGCTTACCCACAACCCATAACTGGCCCCCACAACTGGCCCTCTTACTACCTCCTGCTACCCACAACCCACAACGGGCCCCCCACCACCACCACTAGATTACCCATAGTTGGCCCTCCCACCACCAGCCCACCCACAACCCACGGTTGACCTTTCCACCATTAGCCCACCTCCCAGCCTACCCATCACTGTCTCCCACAGCCCACGACTGACCCTCCCACCATTGGCCCACCCCTCCATCACCGGGTTACCCACCACTGACCCATCTCACACCACCATCCTACTCTCAAACTACGACTGACTATCTCACCACTGGCCCACTTCTCAGCGCCGGACCACTCATCTCTGACTAGCTCATTCACGACTCGCCCTCCCATTTCCTATCAATATCTCTATCCACCACTGGTCTACCCATCAGTGGCCCACCTCCCCCCATCATCTGCCTGGCCAACACTGGCCCAACAACCACCACCAGCCCACTCACGATGACTGGCCCTTCTACCACCAGCCTACCTACCACCTCAACTTGTTCCCCCACCCACAACCCAGAGCTGTTTCTTCCACCTGTGGCCCACCTCCCACCGACAGGTGGCCCACATCCCACCCTAAGCCCACCCACCATTGGTTCTCCTCCCACCACTAGTCACTAGACCATCACTGGTCCACACACCTCTTACGACACCTGCCTGCTATTAGCCCATTCACCACCAGCCCACCCTCCACTCGATTGACCTGACCCACTACTGGCCCACCTCCCACCACTGGCCCTCCCACCTCAATCACTTAAACCCACGACTGACCCACCACAAGACCATCTTTACTCACGACTGACCCTCCCACCATCAGCTGACCCACCGCTGACCCACCCATCATCGGCCAACCCACCGGAAACCTGCCCACCGACAAACCACGATCGATCCTCCCATCTTCAACCCACCCACCGTTGGCCCACTCATCATTGCCCCCCCCCCACCCCTCCACTATTTGCATCACCGGTCCTGTTACAGCACTGGCCCACCCCTCACCAGCCCACCAAAAACCCACCATTGGCCCACTTTCCCACATGACTGGCTCAGCTTCTACCACCAGTCTACCCACCATCAGCCCACTCACAACCCATGACACCCTCCGACCAGCTCACCCACCACTGGCCCACCGCCCCTCTAATCACTAGCCTACCACAACTCACGACTGGTCCTCCCACCGGTCTACCCACCACTGGCCCACCTCCCCCACCGGTCTACCCACCACTGGCCCACCTTCCTCCCACCGGTCTACCCACCATACCGCCTTCCCACTAGCATCCCGCGACTGGTCCACTTCCTATCATCTTCTCCACCCCAGAGCCCATCACCTGCGTGCCTACTACAAGCCCACCTAGAACCCACGACTGACCCACACATCACTGGCCCACCTCCCACCACCAGCCTACCCACCCCTGGCCTACCTCCTACCACAAGCCTACTCACCACCGGTCTTTCCACCACTAGCCAACCCACTACTGACCTTCCACTGGCCACCCACTACAGGCCCACCTGCCACTAGGCAATCCGCCACTGGCCCTACCACTATCAGCACACCCACAGCTGGCTGTCTCACCAGTGGATCACCACCCACCACTGGGCCACGTACAACTGATCCACCTCCTACCACTGGCCCTACCTCCAAGTCAACCTATCACCAGCCCACCCATAACCCACAATTAGCCATCCCATTACTGTTGCACCTCCCACCACCAGTCCCATCCATAGCCACCCAATCCACAACCTACCATTAACTCATCCACTTCAGTCCTTCCCCCCCCCCCCAGCCCACCTACAGTCCACAACCGGCCCACCCACCACTAGCCAGGTTCACCACTAGCCCTCCCATAACCCATGATTAACCCTGCCGATGCTTCATCCACCATTAGCCCACCCCACCTCTGTCTTTCCCATCACCAGCTCACCCACCTCTGCCCCGTCCATCACTAGTCCACCCAGCACCAGCCCACTTACCAATTTCTGACCTACCACTGACTGCCCCCCCCCCCCCAATCACCACTAGCCCTCCAGCCATCAGTCTACCCACCACTGGCTCACCCTCCACTGGTCCTCGTATCATTGGCTCTCCAACCATTGGCCCCCTCCACTACTGGCCCACCCTCCCCTACCTCCTCTCCTACCATCTGTCTGCCCACAACCAGTCCTCGTGCCAGTGACTCGCCCACCACCATCACCCTGCATATCACTAGCCCACCCCACCACTGTTCCTCCCACTACTGACCCACTCCCCATCACCAGCTTATTTGAAACTGGTTCACCCACCACTTGCCCACCCAGCACCGGCTTTCCCACCACTCCCTTTCACCACAGGCCCACTTACCACTAGCCAACCCACTCAGTCTCATGCTACCCATCCCAGGCTCACCGCCCACCACCAACTTACCCACAATTGGCCCATTCACCACTTGCCTTCCCACCCCTGGCCATCCCACCACTGGCTCACCCACTAGTGGTCCTCATAATCGGCCCACCTCCCTCCACCACCGGTCCTTCCAACAGTGGCCCACCTCCCACCACTGGCCCACCTTCACCACCTGCATACTTATCACTGGCCCACTGCAATCGGCCTTGTTACTACTAGCCCACCCACCACCGGTCTACCCACCATTGGACTACCCACAGTTGGACTTTCCAGAACTAGCCACTTCCCACATCCAGCCCACCCATCATTTTTCCCTCCCATCACTGGCTCGTCTCCCCCCACCATCCTGCCCACCACTGGCCAGACCACTGCTGACACCCCTTCCACACCCATGGCCCACCCTCCTCTGGCGCACCCACCACTTGCCCTCCTGCCACCACCTTTGGCCTAACATCCAGTGACACACTACTGGACTCCCTACCACAGGCCCACCTCCCTCCACGCGCTCACCCACCACTAGCCCTCCAACCACTAGCCAATTCACCACTGGTCAACCTCCCACCGCTGGCCCTCAAAAGATTGGCCCCCCATCTCTGGCCATTACCCTCCTCCACCCCCTAACCTTGCCGCCAGTGTACCTCCCACCTACCAGTACTCCCATCACTGGCACTGTTATCACCATCACTGGCACCCATCCTTTCAGGCCCTCCCACCACTGGCCCTTAACACCACCAGACCTCCCACCAGTGACACGCTTATTACTAGCCCGCCCTCCGCTTACCCTCCCGTCATTGCACCTCCTACCATTGACCCTCCCGCCTCCCTTCCCTCCACCCCAGGCCCTCCTAGGAGTATACCCCCGCCCACCACAAGCCCTCCCACCAGTGCCACTCTCACCACAGGCCCCTCCCACCAACGGTCCTTCTACTCGTGGGGCACTCGCCACAGGCCCTTCCACTAATGGTACCCTTACCACAAGTCCTCCCTCCACTTGCCCCTCCTCCCAGCAGCGGTGGTGTGGTACCTCCCACCACAAGCCCTCCTGCCAGTGTCACACACTCCCACTGACCCTCAGAGACACGCACGATGGAGAGATTGCAGCGGGATTGAGCTACGGAAGTGACTATCCAGCTGAGAAGCGAATCCTGTGAGAGCCGGTGATTAAACGATTTGAATCTTGTCTTGCTGGGAAAAGAAAAAGGTTCAGAGATTGATTTAATTCAAGTATTCAGGATGATCTAAGGCGTTTATGATCTAACTAGCTACTCAAAGACTTGATCCATCTGGTTTCGCTCGGTAGTAATGGATACAAACTCGTGGGCAAACGTTGGACGTGGAAGGAGGCGAAGTCCTTTTTCTTCAACTGGATTGTTGACATAAGGATTCATTTGCCCGTGAGAGTGATGGAAAGCAGTGCTACACTGCTATAGAGACGTTTACGAATAAACTTTTATATGAAGATTTCGCCTCTCAAGGCCGCGACTTGGGAGTGTCTGCACCTTCTTGTGGTCACACCGACAAGGTGCAGGTTATTGTCTCTGGATTGTCTGTATGATGCTGTTTGAATGTCTTTTATGTAAACTCCGCAGGATACACAGTGCGCAGGTTTAAGAGTGCCGCGTGCAAGGGTTTACCAAGTGTAGCATAACAGACAGGACATTGTTAGAAGGCACCTTGGGCCTACGGGCCAGGTCATTCAACAGCTTAGTCGACCAACGACCCTACCCAGCAGCCTGGGCCCAGCCCGGGCTGTGAGGGGGTTGAAGGTCCCTCTCCCACCAGAAGATTACATCAGGTAAGGAAGTGTGCACACAGTCAGGCAGAGATGCACCAGTCATCGCCAGCCCCGAGTCTTCGGGAAGGATGAACACTCCTCGCTCGACTCCTGTTCCACCCTTTTAGGAAGTGAAATACCACGAAGGGAGAGTTTCCAGATCCTCGTGCCTTCCCTTTTTCGTTGCATTCGACGGCACAGAGGGAGTACACGGGAAAGCATTGTTTCTCCCTGATCCTGAAGACTGCAGAGCTTCAAAGGCTGAGGGATCCCCTGCCCATCGCCACTCTATAACTGTCCAAAAGGAGATAAAGTTTCCCTGCCTCGAGCTGTCCTGGGCCGCCGTGCCCGGACTCTGGTCACACCCACCCGTCTTGTTACACTCGGAAGAATTTTCTCTCATTCTCGACTAATGCAAAGCTGGCGACCAAAGCCCCAACCTTAGACCACAGATATACCTCTGCCCACCGTGCCAATCATCATCATCATCATCGAAAAGCACTTACTTCGTCAGATGCTGTACGCAGTGTTATCGCCGCTGTATACGTATATGGGTCATTCATGAAGAATACGCGGAACACTGCGACTACAGCAGTCACTCGGACAGCAACTGATCCACGACCGCCTCACCTCCAGCATAAACACCCACCAACCGGTACACACTGCACATATTCTGGCTTCCTAATCAGTCCCCTGTACAGAACCCCAAACAACAAACTTAAAACATCTAGCAACTCGTTGCTAATGGCATCGGAAACAAACACACGAATTCTCAACCGACTGGGAGACCATAACATCCACATGGACTTCATCCAAGAAACTAGACTCTCATCCAAGAAACCTAGACTCTCATCCAAGAAACTAGACTCTCATCCAAGAAACCAGACTCTCATCCAAGAAACCAGACTCTCATCCAGATACAGCCTCCCCCCTTTCCTCAACTGCACAACCATAATAGACGAGAAAGTCAAAGAGGAAGACTCGTAATACCCACCCACCAAACCGTTTATACATACCATTTTCCTACACCAGTTACATTTACAAAACAGCTCGCAGGAACAGCAGTGTAGAAGTACTATCTACAAAGATAATATTTGACAGTGCCACCCACATCATCATTGACACCACATCCAGACTCTCATCCAGATATACGCTTCCACCTTTCTGCAGTTACGCAATTATTAGTGACGACAGACGAGGTCGACAGAGGAGGACAGCAGTGGTGAAACCAATAATGTTATTGTTTTGGTTGTCTGGATGAAAGCAAATTTGCAGACTCTTACAAGCTGGCAGATTGTAACAGCAGTACACACAGGAGGAACCAAGGCTTGTACTCGAATAATACAGACCAAATAGCTTAACTTTGCATGCAGTGAAATTCTTTGAAAGTGTGATGAAGAGTTTATAATCAAGACCAATTACATTAGCAAGTGTCGCCTTGGATTTGTACACGGCGAGAGTACGCGAACCTCCCTATTAATACAGTGGCATGAAACTCTTAAGGCCAGGAAAGAGAATGGACAATTTTCCTTAATGTTACACAAGTCATTTGACAAGGAAGACCACGGAATATTACCGTAGAAAGTACGCCAACAGCAGATGAAAGGTAAGATGGAAAGATGGATGAAAGTGTTGACACTCAACACAGATCAAAGCAGCAGTAAAATGGGAACACGTATGAGGGAGACGTCCTATGTGGGTACCGCAAGGGACGGTGTTGGCTCCACTACTCTTTGATGAGGATATCAGATATTGACAGATATGATAATGATAGGACATTGTCAGCTATATTGATATCAGATAGTGATAGCTATGAAAATGATACCAAATACTGACGGCTTTAGCTGAGAAAAAAAAGATGAATTATAATCTGTACTGAACGTATATAGAAAGATGAATTATAATCTGTACTTAACGTATATAGAAAGATGAATTATAATCTGTGCTTAACGTTTAAAGATGAATTATGATAATCTTTACTTAACGTATGAAAATGAATTATGATAAACATGGAAGCTTCTCAAAAAAGGAAGATGCAGACTCATCTAATCTATAAGGAATACCTTGAAACAAATTGGAGATGATAATTTGGTCACTGAATCTCTGTAGCGGAAATGATTGGTTACTGAATCTCTGTAGCGGAAATGATTGGTCACTGAATCTCTGTTGCGGAAATGATTGGTTACTGAATCTATGTCTAATTTAAGCCAAGAAATGTTCGTACGATGAGTTTTCGAGATTATCTTGAATCCATCCACCACGTCACCCCGAGAGTTCGCGCTTATTTCTGTTTTCCTAGCCAGACATTTGTAAGGTCTCTCGAGTCTTTCCTCATAAGTCGTATTTCGGAGGGAAGGAATTAGTTTGGTTGCTCATCTCTGAATGAGCTCAAGATTGGCAGATTCATTGATTCTCCTGGCGAGTCTCGTGGTCTATGATGGATGATAATAGTGTGGGCCCCAGGACTGAGCCTTGTGGAACTCCACTAGACAAGTGAAGCCAGTGGGACGCTGTCTCCACTCTTCGTTATCTCTCTTTGAGTGTACAAAAGTCCAGGTGTATCGTGTTAGATTCCCCTTCCCCCCGCCCTCTCCTTTGATCGGTGATGCCATTCCGATACTGCACCAGGCACTGTGGATACCGTTGTGTTACCAGTGATTTGGAGGAGAAAAAAAAATGAGAAGGGTTCGAAGCACTGCTGTGCGTGTTGACAGGTGTTGGAAATGAAGGGGACGTGCTATGGATGGGTTGGGTGCCAACAATAATCCACGTGGAAGTTAGGTGAAGCACGTGGCAAACAGTGACTTGTACCAGGGTGAGGTACGAGAGGAGCAGTGACCTGTGTCAGGGTGAGGTACGAGACGAGCAGTGACCTGTGTCCGGGTGAGGTACGAGACGAGCAGTGACCTGTGTCAGGGTGAGGTACGAGAAGAGCAGTGACCTGTGTCGGGGTGAGGTACGAGAGGAGCAGTGACCTGTGTCACAGGGTGAGGTACGAGACGAGCATTGACCTGTGTCAGGGTGAGGTACGAGACGAGCATTGACCTGTGTCAGGGTGAGGTACGAGACGAGCAGTGACCTGTGTCAGGGTGAGGTACGAGACGAGCAGTGACCTGTGTCGGGGTGAGGTACGAGACGAGCAGTGACCTGTGTCACAGGGTGAGGTACGAGACGAGCAGTGACCTGTGTCGGGGTGAGGTACGAGACGAGCAGTGACCTGTGTCAGGGTGAGGTACGAGACGAGCAGTGACCTGTGTCAGGGTGAGGTACGAGACGAGCGGTGACCTGTGTCGGGGTGAGGTACGAGACGAGCAGTGACCTGTGTCGGGGTGAGGTACGAGACGAGCAGTGGCCTGTGTCAGGGTGAGGTACGAGACGAGCAGTGACCTGTGTCGGGGTGAGGTACGAGACGAGCAGTGACCTGTGTCAGGGTGAGGTACGAGACGAGCAGTGACCTGTGTCAGGGTGAGGTACGAAACGAGCAGTGACCTGTGTCAGGGTGAGGTACGAGACGAGCAGTGACCTGTGTCAGGGTGAGGCACGAGACGAGCAGTGACCTGTGTCAGGGTGAGGTACGAGACGAGCAGTGACCTGTGCGGGAGGAGACGTGGGGATACATGACAGAGAGCTGGCCTGTGCTTGGGTGAGGTACGTGACAAACTCTGTACCCTTGCCAGGCTGGGGTAAGTGACAACCACCGCAGTGCTAGCTCGTCACATGACCAGGAGTGACGTTACTAATACCTGGGCGGTGGTGGTATATCCCTGGGCGGCGGTGGTATATCCCTGGGCGGTGGTATATCCCAGGGGGATGGTATATCCTTGGGCGGTGGTGGTATATCCTTGGGCGATGGTATAATATCCCTGGGCGGTGGTGGTATATCCCTGGGCGGCGGTGGTATATCCCTGGGCGGTGGTGGTATATCCTTGGGCGATGGTATAATATCCCTGGGCGGTGGTGGTATATCCCAGGGCGGTGGTGGTATATCCCTGGGCGGTGGTGGTATATCCCAGGGCGATGGTATAATATCCCTGGGCTGTGGTGGTATATCCCTGGGCGGTGGTGGTATATCCCTGGGCGGTGGTATATCCCAGGGGGATGGTATATCCCTGGGCGGTGGTGGTATATCCCTGGGCGGTGGTGGTATATCCCTGGGCGGTGGTATATCCCAGGGGGATGGTATATCCCTGGGCGGTGGTGGTATAATATCCCTGGGCGGTTAGTATATCCCAGAGCGATGGTATATCCCTGGGCGGTGGTGGTATATCCCAGGGCGATGGTATATCCCTGGGCGATGGATGAGTATAATCTCCTGCTAAGTTCCAGCTACTGTTGCTACATTCGTATGTCAGTAGTCGCTCTGTTGCCGTCGAAATGTGCTCGATGTTACTGGATTAATGATTATTTCAGCGCGTTATTTTTGTACATAATGTTATTACTAATAATTATATTGAGTAACGATGGATAATGGGTAGTGTATTGTTATATATATATATATATATATATATATATATATATATATATATATATATATATATATATATATATATATATATATTCTTTCTTTTAAACTATTCGCCATTTCCCGCGTTAGCGAGGTAGCGCTAAGAACATATATATATATATATATATATATATATATATATATATATATATGTATATATATATATTTTTCTTTCAAACTATTCGCCATTTCCCGCGTTAGCGAGGTAGCGTTAAGAACAGAGAACTGGGCCTTTGAGGGAATATCCTCACCTGGCCCCTTTCTCTGTTCCTTCTTTTGGAAATTTGAAAAAAAAATAATGAGAGGGGAGGATTTCCAGCCCCCCGCTCCCTCCCCTTTTAGTCGCCTTCTACGACACGCAGGGAATACGTGGGAAGTATTCTTTCTTCCCTATCCCCAGGGATATATATATATATATATATATATATATATATATATATATATATATATATATATATATATATATATATAGTGTGTGTGTGTGTGTGTTGATCCTTCTATAACCACCGTTAGCGTGAATATTGATACCTGTTGTGACCTCTGGTGGTGTAACTATTGATCGTTTTATAATAACTGGTAGTTTAAATATTGATCCTTCCGTGGCCATTGGTAGTGTAAATATTGTTCTATCTATAACCAATGGTATTGTAGATTATTGATCCCTCTGTAACCATTAGTAGTGTAGATAGCGATACTTCCTTCACCACTGGTAGTGTAAGTATTGATCTTTCTATAACAACTGATAGTGTAGATATTGATGCTTCTATAACCACTGGTATTGCAAATTTTGATCCCTCTGTAACCACTGGTAATGAAAATATTGATCTTATAGCCTGTTTGGTAATTATGATATTTATCTTATAACCACTGAACCAGGTGATATTGATTCTTCCATAACCACTGTGGTGATTGTAGTATTTATCCTACAACCACTGAACTAGGTGGCATTGATACTTCTATAGCCACTGAATTAGGTGATATTGATCCTTCAGTAACCACCGTGGTAATCTGAATATTGATCCTTCTATAACCATTGTGGTCAATACTGATCCTTTTTACGACCACACTGTAGCTATGTTGATATTGACCCTTCTGCAATTGTCATGGTGATATTATATTGATCCTTGTATAGTCAGTGTTGGTAATGTTGATATCATCGTTCTGTTGTGGTAATGTGAATATTGATCCCGTCTCTCACCACCGTGGTAATGTTAATATTGATCCCTATACAACAACCACTGTGGTAATGCGAATATTGATCCCACAATTACTACTGTGGTAATGATATTTTTTTGATCTATTTTATGTAACCACTGCGGTGTTATAACTTCTCGTTCTTTTACGATAGATAAAGGAATAATGATCTCTTTTTCTCCTTGACGCAGGTGAGGCGAGGCTTCTGAGACACCCTGTACCGGAGGGAGGTGGTGACAGACCCTGTAGTGAAGGTAGGTGGTGCCAAACATTGTACTGGAGGTGGGTGGTGCCAAACCTTTTTTACTTGGAGGTAGATGGTGCCAAACATGGCACACGAGTGGTTGGTCGTGCCCAACATTGGACGAGAGTTAGGTCGTGGTAGATGGTCCCAAACATTGTATCAGAGGTGGGAGGTGGTACCAAAATTTTTTAGTGCCGGTATGTGGTGTCAAACGTAGTGAAGGTGGGTGGTACCAAAATGGTAGTGAAGGTAGGTGGTGCCAAAATGGTATTGGATGTTGTAAGTGGTGCCAGAATGGTAGTGGAGGTAGGTAGTGCCAAATATTGCATTGGAGGGATATAGTGCCGGGCATTATAGTGGAAGTAGGTGGTGCCAAACATTGTAGTGGAGGCAGGTGGTGCCAAACATTGCACTGGTGGTGGTGCCAAACATTGCACTGGTGGTGGTGCCAAACATTGCACTGGTGGTGGTGCCAAACATTGTACTGGAGTTAGTTAAGACTATTTTGAGTTTAGAAGTCTTGTATTGAAGGAACACCTGTCTTACAGTGGTAGCTTCATGAAGCAACACCTGTACAGATGTTTGGTTCTGACGAACACCTGTCTTACAGCAGTACATAGCTTCATGAAGCATCACCTTGCACAGATGTGTGGCTTAATGAAGGAACACCAGTCGGGACAACAGGGGTTTCATGAAGGAACATCTGTTACAGACATGTGGCTTGATGAAGGAACACCTGTCGCAGGGTTGTGGCTTGATGAAGGAACACCTGTTCTACGGCAGGAGCTTGATGAAGGAACACCTGTTTCAGAGATGTGGCCTCATGAAGGAACACCTGTTACAGAGATGTGGCTTGATGAAGGAACACCTGTTGCAGGGTTGTGGCTTGATGAAGGCACACCTGTTACAGTAGTGTGACCTGATGAAGGAACACCTGTTACAGTAGTGTGACCTGATGAAGGCACACCTGTTACAGTAGTGTGACCTGATGAAGGCACACCTGTTACAGTAGTGTGACCTGATGAAGGAACACCTGTTACAGTAGTGTGACCTGATGAAGGCACACCTGTTACAGTAGTGTGACCTGATGAAGGCACATCTGTTACAGTAGTGTGACCTGCTGAAGGCACACCTGTTACAGTAGTGTGACCTGATGAAGGCACACCTGTTACAGTAGTGTGACCTGATGAAGGCACACCTGTTACAGTAGTGTGACCTGATGAAGGCACACCTGTTACAGGAGTGTGACCTGATGAAGGAACACCTGTTACAGTAGTGTGACCTGATAAAGGCACACCTGTTACAGTAGTGTGACCTGATGAAGGCACACCTGTTACAGTAGTGTGACCTGATAAAGGCACACCTGTTACAGTAGTGTGACCTGATAAAGGCACACCTGTTACAGTAGTGTGACCTGATGAAGGCACACCTACAAGCGTTAATCCTACATGCAAGGTACACACTTCCCTCTAAACCTGTTATCTCCTACATGATAACTGTTCATGACTAGTGTGTATGTAACAGTAGATGTCATTTTATCTACAGCTTATCTCAGTCCCCCTGGGGCCTGCCCCTCTTGGTACAGTGGCCCCAATGGGGCCTGCCCCTCTTGGTACAGTGGCCCCATGTTCTCCATCCACGGTCTTCACGTCTAGCGTCCATTGAGTTGACCCATTTCGAATAGTTCCCGTTGCTTGTATTTTGCATGATTTCTTCAGTTCGGACTCTAACCGTACCTGTTCTTTTGATGACTGTAGCTTCCTCTCTCTCTCTCTCTCTCTCTCTCTCTCTCTCTCTCTCTCTCTCTCTCTCTCTCTCTCTCTCTCTCTCTCTCTCTCTCTCTATGTGTGTGTGTGTGTGTGTGTGGTTATGCCCCCTTTTGATCCCCCTACCCTGATGCAAATGTGTTCTTGCTTTAACTGAATTTCTTAATGCCTACAGTCTCTCTCTCTCTCTCTCTCTCTCTCTCTCTCTCTCTCTCTCTCTCTCTCTCTCTCTCTCTCTCTCTCTCTCTCTCATCTCATCTCACGACACACCCTCCATGATCCTAGGATCGAGTCCAAAAAGTCCGTGTACCACCACCACCACGTCTGGTTCACCTCTGGGTCTTGGCTGTTGACCAGTGCCTCATATAACCAAAACATTTGTTCCCA
This sequence comes from Panulirus ornatus, assembly GCF_036320965.1. Taxonomy (NCBI): domain Eukaryota; kingdom Metazoa; phylum Arthropoda; class Malacostraca; order Decapoda; family Palinuridae; genus Panulirus; species Panulirus ornatus. The sequence continues at coordinate 13,148,117 of NC_092281.1, forward strand.
GTTGGTTCCTCTTTTCCATCACCCCCCCCTCTCTCTCTCTCTCTCTCTCTCTCTCTCTCTCTCTCTCTCTCTCTCTCTCTCTCTCTCTCTCTCTCTCTCTCTCTCTCTCTCTCTCGTCTCTTCCTTGAAGGTCTATTTGTTATTGACTGGTTCTTGGTACGTCACAGTGTTCGAGCCCCTACGAAGTTGCACACCGATTTAAAGTATATATATATATATATATATATATATATATATATATATATATATATATATATATATATATATATATACATTCCTATGAGTCCACGGGGAAAATGAAACACGAAAAGTTCCCAAGTGCACTTTCGTGTAATAAAATTGTGATCCTTTCCAATATATATATATATATATATATATATATATATATATATATATATATATATATATATATATATATATTTTTTTTTTTTTTTTTTCAAACTTCGCCATTTCCCGCGTTAGCGAGGTAGCGTTAAGAACAGAGAACTGGGCCACTGAGGGAATATCCTCACCTGGCCCCCTTCTCTGTTCCTTCTTTTGGAAAATTAAAAAAAATTGAGAGGGGAGGATTTCCAGCCCCCCGCTCCCTCCCCTTTTAGTCGCCTTCTACGACACGCAGGGAATACGTGGGAAGTATTCTTTCTCCCCTATCCCCAGGGATAATATATATATATATATATATATATATATATATATATATATATATATATATATATATATATATATATGTGTGTGTGTGTGTGTAGTGAAGTACTTGGCTTTGTCAGTGTTTGTCAACAGGCTTTTGCTTTCCTTTCTGGTTGTTTCAGACCATACTAATGGCTTTAGATAACAGTAATGAAGCTAATTAACACATGATTGTCTTCAGTTATGTGGAAAATATACATTCTTAACTGACCCTGGCTTGCTAGGTCGGCTGTTCAGAATTGAATGCAAGGAACTCTGTGTGATCTCTCAAGGCCTTTTTTGAAGAGCGGCCTCTGGGAGTCTCAGAATGGCTTATGAGGCCCACCTGCTCTAGCTCAAAATCTACCCCACATTCTGAGGTATCTGTGCCCAAAATGTTGGGCCTACAGGTGGCATGGTTCGCCCGGGAAATCATCAGTAACAAGAGAAATGCGCAAACACTTGAAGATGAAAAACCTTGGCCCAGACTCTAATGTACTTTTGCATCCAGAATTTCGTGGCCTTCAGGTATTACGGTTGGCCCTTGAGAAAGGCTGGAACAAACGCACTGTGTAATGACTTCAAATGATTTAGATGGTATATGGCAGAGTCTTGATTGGTCCTGAGATACCCTGACATCTCTTGTTATCTTATCTTGCCACCAGCCCTTACGTCCACGTCCTTCCTCGCCATTATCTCGTCTATGTTCTTAAAGTGATATTTTGACGGCACGGGCGCCTGAGACCCTAATCAAGGCCATCCCATTAACATATATATATATATATATATATATATATATATATATATATATATATATATATATATATATATATATATTCCTATGAGACCACGGGGAAAATGAAACACGAAAAGTTCCCAAGTGCATTTTCGTGTAATAATCACATCATATATATATATATATATATATATATATATATATATATATATATATATATATATATATATATATATATATATATATATATACCCTAGCCTAAGCCAGGTACCCATTTTATCGACCAACCTTTAAGCGTGGATGAACAGCTGGGTTGACTGTGGGCCGACTGCCGCAACCGGGATTCAGACCCATGCAGTCGACCCTGGGCGGCCCATGAATGCGTCACGGTCAAGGACGCCAACCGGTATACACCACTTAAGTGTTGAGGGTCGAAGGCGATTTCGATAGTTTTACTTCTTTGCGTGTGTTATCCTGGGATATTCAGTTTGGTCTGATATCTTGTTGCTATGTTTATCCTGGGATATTCTGTATGGTCTGATATCTTGTTGCTATGTTTATCCTGGGATATTCTGTATGGTCTGATATCTTGTTGCTGTGTTTATCCTGGGATATTCTGTATGGTCTGATATCTTGTTGCTATGTTTATCCTGGGATATTCTGTATGGTCTGATATCTTTTTGCAATGTTTATCCTGGGATATTCATAGTCTGATACCCTGTTTTTATGTTATCTTGGGAATTGTGTATAGTCTGATATCTTGTTCCTACATTATCCTAGAATATTGTTTATAGTCTGATATCCTGTTTTTATGTTATCTTGGGAATTGTGTATAGTCTGATATCTTGTTCCTACATTATCCTAGAATATTGTTTATAGTCTGATATCCTGTTTTTATGTTATCTTGGGAATTGTGTATAGTCTGATATCTTGTTCCAAGGTTATCCTGGGATAACACTGCCATTCCTCTTGCTCGTTTTTCACATTTTTTGCTGATGTCGTAATATCGCAGTCTTCACAGATGTCGTCCCACCGTAATGACCGACTGACCCACCAACCTACCCACTTACCCACCTAACCCTATCACCCACCAACCTACCATATTTACCTACCCACCCATCCACCACTGTACTTACCTACCCACCCACTACCTACCTACTATATGTACCTACTTCATTCTGTACGTATCTACATACCTACGTGGTAGAGAGTCATATTTATCAGTATGTTTACCCATTTATCTTTATCTGTACCTCTGTCGTCATACCTCGGTCCGTGTCGAGACTATTGTAGTGCTGGCAGACCCGTGAGAGAAAACGGTGGGGTTGGTGTGTGTGAGAGAGAGTGGCAGTGGTGGAGGGAGGACAATAATAATAATACTTCATTAATGCCACCCTCTCCCTGACTCACCTGACCTCACTAATACAACCCCCTCGTGCCTCTCCTCTCCTCACTGATGCTCCCCCCTCGTGCCTCACCTCGCCTCACTGTTGCTACTCCATGGGCCTCACCTCACCTCACTCCTGCCATTCCTCCTGCCTTACCTCCTCTCACTCATGTGACCCAGTCTATGCTTCACCTCACTCCTGCCACCTCCCTTGCCTCACCTCACATAATTCCTTCCACCCCTCGTGCTCTTCGATCCTCACCTCACTCATGTTGCCTTACATCATCTCACTCTTTTTCGCCCCACCTCATCTCACCTCACGTCACTCATACCTGCCTTACTTCACCTCTTACCATCCATCCCCCTTGCCTCACCTCGCCTTACGCTTCCACTCTCCTGCCTCGCATCACCTCTCCTGCCTTGAGTTCACCTGGAGTAGTCTTCGAGGGTTTTCTGTCCCCACAGCCCGGGCTGGGAGCAGGCTGCTGGGTTGGATTATTGGTCGATCAGGCAATTGGGAGCCTGGGCCCTCAGGCTCACACAGCATTCACAGCCTGGCTGGTATGGTATACTATGGAAATACATGTCCAGGACACTCTTCAACTTGTCCACTGTGTATCCCATGGTGGATTTGATAATTGCAGGCAAGGTGTTGGAGGGTCTTGGGGCCCCATGTGTTCTAGGTGTTTCGTGCAAATCACACCTTTGGGTTTCAGAGGTAGTATGTTACAGTCCTCCGTGCCTGGCATGCCAGTATGATATTTTTGAGTGCAAGTTGGGGCCCATGTCGTCTAGGATTTTATATGGCTAATGATATTATCTCTTCCCCTCTGCGCTCCTGGGAGTATAGCTTCAGTGATTTCAGACGTTTAGTTCCTTTGCCACGTTATTATGGGCCATGAAAGCTCTGTGAACACTTTTTTTTTTTAAGAATTCCAGCAGTTTCGACTGCCTAGTAGGGTGGTGCTAAGACACAGGAATATTCTGCTGTTCGAGAGAGGATCAAGGAAGTGAAAAATGTCATCATTGGTTTTTCTTCCCTTGAAAGTCTGCAGGATCCACCCCACCACCTGTCTGGAGGAGGCAACCGTTGTTTTGTTGTGGTCGCTGACGTGTAGGTCGTTCGACATTATTACTCTCTTTCGCATTATTCATTGATTTACGACGGTATTTGTTTCCCCTCTGGTGTTCTGTATTGTTTATGTATTTTCTCATTTTCCCCATTATGAGTTGAAATTTATCCCCATTGAAAAGCACAGATGTTCAGTCTGACGATAGTTTTTTTTTTTATTTTTTTAAAGCCTGCTTTCCTGCCATTTTTGTGGTGTCAGACGCTCTTGAGGTGATGCCAGTGGGGTACAGTGCACGGGCGAGCTCCCTCTGGCCCAGCCTGGAGCCGTTTGGTCAGTGCTGACGGGAATGTAAGGGCGTTACTAGTGAGGAATAAGTCGGTAGGATAGTCTTTACTGAATGTGGTTTTTAGTTCATTGAAGACCGAATAGACTGAGACTTGTATATTGCAACGTGTACATAGAGGTCTCGACATTGCAACGTGTACATTGAGGCCTGTACATTGCCACGTGTACATTGAGGCCTGTACATGCCACGTGTACATTGAGGCCTCGACATTGCAACGTGTACATTGAGGCCTGTACATTGCAACATGTACATTGAGGCCTGTACATTGCCACGTGTACATTAAATCCACATTACCACACGTATGTACATTAGGGTCGTACATTACCACGGATAAAGTCTGTACATTGCGACATGTACGTCAAGGCCTGTACATGTGTATTACAGTCTATACATCATGACGTGTACACATTAAGCTCTTTAATTTACGAGAACGTGAAGGCCTGTGCATGTCGCGTACATCACGTTCTGCACATGATGACGTACCATTAACAACTTGTTGATTGAGCTCTGTACATGAGCGGTCTGTGCACATATTAACGTCACATTAAACGACGCGTTGATGAAGCTTTGTACATGTGTACATCAAGAACTGGACATTGCGACATCATGAATTTCCCCTCCAGTGTATATATATGTATATGTGACGACCATGGATATGTGACGATGCTTCAAGGGTTGAGTGTAGTAGTAGCGGCATGTGTAGTGGGAGGAGGAAGGCTGTGTGGAGGATCAACTGGTTCACAGGTGTAGAGAAAGAGTAGAGTTATTTGATCGATGGCAGGCGCTGGGGAGCGTGGCAGACCATGCGGTGGAGACGTGGCATCGTGGCATGGGGCGGGGCTTGAGGAGCACGTGGTGTCGACCAGCCACGTGGTGAGTAAATCACGTGCATGGTGGACCCAAACTTTTGACAACAGCCTTGTTGTGTCGGCTGCACCGTGGCGGCGATTGGCCATCGTCTCGGTGTGTTGTTTGGTCGTTTGAATCGCCCTGTGTTGCGTGAGGGGGTTTGTGGTGTGCGTGTGTGTGTGTGTGTATGTTGCGTTTGGTAGTGAGTCGTGCTGGTTGAGGAAGGCCACTTGTGGAGATCTGGCAAGAGTGTAAGTTGGCTCCTCCCACTCTTGCTCCTCCCACCTCCCCTCCCCATAATAGTCGACCCCCCCCTCCCCCCCACTAGTAACCCTCCCCCCCCCCACCACTCCTGCTCCAGTGACCGGCACCACCACCTTCCCCTCCCCCCCCCCCCCTTCTGAGGTTGGATCTCCCTCCCTCCCTCCCTCCCTCCCTCCTTCCCTCCCTCCCTCCCTCCCTCCCTCCCTCCCTCCCTCCCTCCCTCCCTCCACAAATAACCACCTACCACCCCTCCCCTCCTCCCCTCCCTTACAGGGACGGATGCCCTCCTCCCCCTTCCTCCCTATCTGGGACGGGAACCACCCACCTCCCCCCTCTCCCATCAGTGATAGGCCCTCTCACATGACAGACCTCTACACCCAGCCCCCCCCATATGACCCTCCTCCTCCTCCTCCTCCCCCTCCTCCCCTGGCATGACAGGGGTGGGGGGGAGGCCCTCCTCCCCCCCACCCCTGAGAGGTCCTCACTCCTTTCCATGATTCCCCTCTCCCCCCCTCACTCCTTCCTGTACCTGACCCCCTTCCCCTCTCAGCTGAGACCTCCCACCCCCCCTACCCCTCTCCCATCAATGACTCCCTCCCCCCCCCACCCCAGCCTGGCTCTGAACCCCCCCCCCCCCCTTACCGTTCTCTTGCTGCACCTTGTGCTGTGTAACATTCCCCCCCTCCCTCCTCCCTCCCTCCCCCTACTCTATCCATGGACCAGCTGACTGGCAGGGTAGCCAACACCACATGCTACTCACAAACAGACTGGGTTAGATAGACAGTAATAGATTTCTGCTGGAGGAAGAGTTGTAGGTGGGCAGTAGATGTGGAGGGTACCAGGTTAACACTACCCTCAGCTGTGACCATGTTGTAGGTGGGTAGTTGGTGTACAGGTTACCAGATCAACACTAGCCACAGCTGTGACCATGTTGTTGGTGGGCAGTAGGTATGGAGGGTACCAGATCAACACTAGCCACAGGTGTGACCATGTTGTAGGGAGGCAGTAGGTGTGGAGGGTACCAGGTTAGCACTAGCCACAGCTGTGACCATGTTGTAGGTGGGCAATAGGTGTGGAGGGCACTAGGTCCACTGTAAACCCCAGCTGTGACCATGTTGTAGGTGGGCAATAGGTGTGGAGGGCACTAGGTCCACTGTAAACCCCAGCTGTGACCATGTTGTAGGTGGGCAATAGTTGTGGAGGGCACTAGGTCCACTGTAAACCCCAGCTGTGACCATGTTGTAGGTGGGTAGTAGGTGTGGAGGGCACTAGGTCCACTGTAAACCCCAGCTGTGACCATGTTGTAGGTGGGCAATAGGTGTGGAGGGTACTAGGTCCACTGTAAACCCCAGCTGTGACCATGTTGTAGGTGGGCAGTAGGTGTGGAGGGCACTAGGTCCACTATAAACCCCAGCTGTGACCATGTTGTAGGTGGGTAGCAGGCGTGGAGGTCAATACTCACCCCAGCTGTGACCATGAAAGTGGATGAAGGTATCAGTAGTGCCCATAACCAGTATTATCTGTAGTTTACCCATCTGTTTTCGTGTATCATGCCACCCACTCGTCTATGGGTTTTGACCCGAAGCATCTCTCTTAGAATAATATATCTATATGAGATGAATCTTAGGCCTTCCCAGGTTTCACTTGGGTGTCGAGATGTGAGACAGCTTGTGCCCATCTCCACATGATCGGTCCACATGATCCCTTTAGACCCCCCCCCTTTTTTTTTTTAAAGGATTCTGTTGCCATTTTCGACTCCACACGTCTCTGTGAGAATCGCCACGACTTCTACGTGTCTTTCCATCTGTGGGGTAGTCCCATGTCGCTGATCAGAGCACCGCAGGTGGCTGGCTGGATGGACCTCAGTCGAGTCCAGCTGTGTGGCTAGCTACTACGGGAATATACACATACAGCCATCGCAGCAGACCTCGTCACCAATATCCCTGGAGCCTTGGCACATAGACCTCTCTCTCATGTTATGTGAATTGTCCTCCTGGACACCGCATTTCTCCTATCCCACAAGGACCCTCACCCCGTGAACAAGTAGACAGTGTGTTGTAGATAGTGTGGTGTAGGTAGTGTGTTGTAGGTAGTGTGGTGTAGGTAGTGTGTTGTAGATAGTGTGGTGTAGGTAGTGTGTTGTAGATAGTGTGGTGTAGGTAGTGTGTTGTAGATAGTGTGTTGTAGATAGTGTGTTGTAGGTAGTGTGTTGTAGATAGTGTGTTGTAGTGTGTTGTAGATAGTGTGTTGTAGGTAGTGTGTTGTAGATAGTGTGTTGTAGATAGTGTGTTGTAGGTAGTGTGTTGTAGATAGTGTGTTGTAGGTAGTGTGTTGTAGATAGTGTGTTGTAGATAGTGTGTCGTAGATAGTGTGTTTGTAATAACCTTGCCTGATAGAAAAAAAAACAAAAAAACAAACGCGCTGCGTTTGTTTACGAATGGATATCGTGTAAGGTGGGCGCGCGCGTCGTGTGCTGTGTACGGCACGAACGAACGACCCTCCCTCCCCCTTCCCTTCCCTCCCAGCACGGGTGGGAGGGGGAAAAAGTGGGGGAGGGGGGATGGGAAAAAGTGGGGGGGGGGAAGACCCTTAGCCCCAGTAGGTACGGCTGGTGCACCAACCCACCCGCTGTGGTGAACTTCATGTCGTTGTTATCCTCATGGCATGGTGAGATGTTTATCTCTCTCTCTCTCTCTCTCTCTCTCTCTCTCTCTCTCTCTCTCTCTCTCTCTCTCTCTCCCGTCGTCGTCCTCCCTGACGCCAGACCAGACCAGCTGTTGAGACAGTCCGGGGAGAGAGAGAGAGAGAGAGAGAGAGAGAGAGAGAGAGAGAGAGAGAGAGAGAGAGAGAGAGAGAGTGCCAGCCCTGCTGGCTGGAGACGACTACGTTGTGCATGTGTAAGCCTAGAGCCGTCGTGTTCTACTACTACGTAAACCGATCCCCCTTTGGCTACCTTTCACGTGTATTACGTAAGCGTCATGTAGACAAACCATGCCCATGCTTTCTTCCCAGGCCCCTACGTAGAGCAGATCTGGCCTTACTGAAAGCTTAGCTTAGCTTAGGGTAGGTTAGCTTAGGGTAGGTTAGGTTAGCTTAGGCTAGGTTAGGTTTGGTTAGGTTAGCTTAGGTTTGGTTAGGGTAGGTTAGGTTAGGTTACTTAGGTTAGGTTAGGTTAGGGTAGGTTAGGTTTGGTTAGGTTAGCTTAGGTTAGGTTAGGGTAGTTAGGTTAGGTTAGGGTAGATTAGGTTAGGTTAGGTTAGGTTTTCGCGCCGACCACACACCACTTTGTGCTCGCTGGGAAGAAATCCTCTTGTTAGTTTGTGTGGTCATCGTAGGCTACAGGAACATCTGTATGGAAGACGTGTGTTCCATACTAGACCATAATGTAACTACTTGAATACAGCTAGTACAGGTACCTACATGTGACCCATACTAGACCATATTGTAACTACTAGAATACAGCCAGCTAGGGTACAGGTACATGCATGTGACCCATACTAGACCATAATGTAACTACCAGAATACAGCCAGCTAGGGTACAGGTACCTACGACATGTGACCCATACTAGACCATAATGTAACTGCCAGAATACAGCCAGCTAGGGTACAGGTACATACATGTGGGCCATCTTAGACCATAATGTAACTGCCAGAATACAGCCAGCTAGGGTACAGGTACATACATGTGGTCCATACTAGACCATAATGTAACTGCCAGAATACAGCCAGCTAGGGTACAGGTACATACATGTGGTCCATACTAGACCATAATGTAACTGCCAGAATACAGCCAGCTAGGGTACAGGTATATACGACATGTGGCTTGGCCGCCAGAACCTATGGTCATCACATTCTTAGTGCCGACCCTGTGTCTCTCTCAGCTGCACGTGAACACACATAAGGACGCCACATTAACCACTCACCAAGTCTGGGGGTTTCCGGTCACTGCAAAAGCCAACTGTTTTTGGAGGTCAGCGTTGTGATATCGCTGGTCGTTTTGCTGTTACCGTGTAGACAGTAGTGACCTTGAAGGCATTGCAGGCGCTACAACGAAAATCCGCCATGATGACCCCCCCTAACCCCTCCTGACCCCCCCCCCCCCCCCAGCAACGCAAACGTCAGATGTGCTGGGCATGACCAGTAGAGAGGCACACATCTTCAAACTACCATCTTAACTCCTTTTTGTTTTCGTATTATTGTCTGTATTATCAGCCTGCCCCAGCGTGGGTTGCACTCTGTAAACTGCATTCCAAATATTTGTTGATCTTTGACCTTTTGGATTGCTAGTAGTGTGTCAACGACTGTACCCTACGTTGTGTCCAGCTTCAGACACAGACGTATACTCTTGTGTATGTGTCGTAATTTGTAACTGTGTCTATCTCCAATAACCCTTGTATTGCCGTCACATTGTCTCGTATGGGTTGGGATGGATGCCTTCCATATTGATGTGTCTTCGGCCTGATGTGATCACGCAGTACACGATGCTACACCTCCCTGGCCTTTCAAACATTTCCAAAGATATGTCCCTCTTCGCGGGGCGACGACTGTGTTTGGATGGCACGTACTGGTGTAGGAGGGGTCTCCGGGGGCAATCAGGGCTTGGTGAGCTAGGAGGCGGCAATCCACCACACGCTCATGACGCGTATTTCCGTAGAACTTGGGTGCGTAGGACAAATGTTTATCAGGTTCTTGGTCGATGGAACAGCTTGCTGCAGGGGCTGGCCTTCCAAGAGTGATGACAAGAACTGGCCTAGGGTCAGAGAGGAGGGCAACATGAGTTTGGAACTGGAGGACAGATGTTAAGTTAGACCAAAAGGGATGATGGCCCAAGTTGCTGTTCGTGGAACTGGAGAACAGATGTCAAATTAGACCAAAAGGGATGATGGCCCAAGTTGCTGTTCGTGGAACTGGAAGACAGATGTCAGGCTAGACCCAAAGGGATGATGGCCCAAGTTGCTGTTCGTGGAACTGGAGGACAGATGTCAGGCTAGATCCAAAGGGATGATGGCCCAAGTTGCTGTTCGTGGAACTGGAGGACAGATGTCAGGCTAGACCCAAAGGGATGATGGCCCAAGTTGTTGTTCGTGGAACTGGAGGACAGATGTCAAGTTAGACCAAAAGGGATGATGGCCCAAGTTGCTGTTCGTGGAACTGGAGGATAGATGTCAAGCTAGACCAAAAGGGATGATGGCCCAAGTTGCTGTTCGTGGAACTGGAGGACAGATGTCAAGCTAGACCCAAAGGGATGATGGCCCAAGTTGCTGTTCGTGGCCGAGAGTGATTTGAAAAGTCTAGTCGCTTGGTTTTTGTACTGAGGTTGAAAGAAACGGAAGTTTCGGGGTCAGCCTATATAGACCTGACAGATGGATGTGGTGTTCTAAAAGGGGGGAAACGGAGATTGTACGAACTACCTAGACCCACCGGTTGTTGTTGCCACCTTGCCCTCACGTGAGGTCACGCACGGGGGAGGTGTCGGGAGGCAACCAAGGAGACTTGGTTCTTGAGGTTAGATACGTATGAGTGTGAGGTCATCATTACGAGGCGTATCAGGGACGTATCCATTGCCTCATGGTGAAGCACAAGGGAGCCGTTTCTGGTCATAAATTAGACTTTGTGACGCGAAGGCGTTGGTGACGAGGCACGAACATGAGGGGCGGCGTGAGTTGGGACTGGCTGGTCGAGGAAGGAGAACTTTGCAAGGTCCTCCCTCCAGACGAGGAGGAGGTGGTGGTTACGACAGAGGCCTTCGGCGTTGAACACTGGCGGGAGTGACACTGGCATCGAGTTGGCGAGAAGTTTTTAAGCCCGAGAACATGGAATAGTGTCGGGCTGGGGGAGGGACTCCACCTTGTGGCATCTCAAGGGGCCCAAGAGGGAACGAGAGAGAGCCGCTCAAGGCGCCTCTTGAGTAGGACCTTCTGAGTGGTGTGCCCCTTCTGATCCATCGTCACCATGGGACGCCCAGTTCGGAAAGTATTTCAAGGGTGAATGTCCCTGTTCGCAGTGGTTCTGGTGCCCCTGTTCGCAGTGGTTCTGGTGCCCCTGTTCCAAGTGGTTCTGGTGCCCCTGTTCGCAGTGGTTCTGGTGCCCCTGTTCCAAGTGGTTCTGGTGCCCCTGTTCGCAGTGGTTCTGGTGCTCCTGTTCGCAGTGGTTCTGGTACCCCTGTTCCAGGTGGTTCTGGTGTCCCTGTTCGCAGTGGTTCTGGTGCCCCTGTTCGCAGTGGTTCTGGTGCCCCTGTTCCAGGTGGTTCTGGTGCCCCTGTTCGCAGTGGTTCTGGTGCTCCTGTTCGCAGTGGTTCTGGTACCCCTGTTCCAGGTGGTTCTGGTGCCCCTGTTCGCAGTGGTTCTGGTGCCCCTGTTCCAAGTGGTTCTGGTGCCCCTGTTCGCAGTGGTTCTGGTGCCCCTGTTCCAAGTGGTTCTGGTGCCCCTGTTCGCAGTGGTTCTGGTGCTCCTGTTCGCAGTGGTTCTGGTGCCCCTGTTCCAAGTGGTTCTGGTGCCCCTGTTCGCAGTGGTTCTGGTGCCCCTGTTCCAAGTGGTTCTGGTGCCCCTGTTCGCAGTGGTTCTGGTGCCCCTGTTCGCAGTGGTTCTGGTGCCCCTGTTCAAAGTGGTTCTGGTGCACCTGTTCGCAGTGGTTCTGGTGTCCATGTTCGCAGTGGTTCTGGTGCCCCTGTTCGCAGTGGTTCTGGTGCCCCTGTTCAAAGTGGTTGTGGTGCACCTGTTCGCACTGGTCCTGATGTCCCTGTTCGCAGTGGTTGAAGGTCGAATTCCCAGTTCGTAGTGTCAAAGACAGATTTTGGAGGGGTGTGAAGGTTGAACATGCATTGTCCTGTAGGTGAACAAAATGCTTAACACTGTTCATATATCTCCCCTTCCCTGGCTGGTGCTGAAGAGATGTTGGGGGGGTGGGAGGTAAATGGAACTGATGTTACATGTGGCTATCGAGGATAATGGCCATGCTCAGGTACTTTACATAAGCAAGACGTGAGAGAAATGGGTCGTTCCTGAGCCGAGTTAGGTGTACATGGGTTGGGGTATGATGGTGGTGGTGGGAGGTGGTGGCGCTCGTAGACCTGGTGGGTGGGACTGATAGAGACGGCCGATAACAATATGGTGAAGAAAGACGAGAAAGTTGAGTAGTGTGTGTGTGTGTGTGTGTGTGTGTGTGTGTGTGTGGGTATGTGTATGTGGGTATGTGTATGTGTGTGTGTGTGTGTGTGAGTAATGTGTGTGTGTGTGTGTGTGTGTGTGTGTGGGTATGTGTGTGTGTGTGTGTGTGTGTGTGTGTGTGTATGTGTGGGTATGTGTATGTGGGTATGTGTGTGTGTGTGTGTGTGTGTGTGTGTGTGTGTGGGACAACGTTTGTATGTTAGAGAATGGTGGTGATGGTGGTGGAGGAGTGATGTGTGAAGGGTGATGATGGTGGTAGTGAAGAGTGGTGATGCTGATTGTGGTGGTGGAGGTAGGTGGTGATTGTGGTGGTGAAGGGTGATGCTGATTGTGGTGGTGAAGGGTAATGATGATGATTGTGGTGGTGAAGGCTAATGATGATGATTGTGGTGGTGAAGGGTAATGATGATGATTGTGGTGGTGAAGGCTAATGATGATGATTGTGGTGGTGAAGGGTAATGATGATGATTGTGGTGGTGAAGGGTGATGTTGATGGGGCTGGTGAGGGTGGTGAAGAAAATGGGTGGCGGGTCCGGAGCAGGTGGGTGTTGGGGCCCTTGGCTGGTGCAGGTGGGTGGCAGGTCCGAGGCAAGTGCAGGTGGGTGACATGTCCTGGGCTGGTGCAGGTGAGTGTAGACTTTGGGCAGGTGGTTGGTAGAACTGGGACAGGTGTAGGTGGGTGGTAGACCGGGGCAGGTGATTTGTAGACCTGGGACAGGTGCAGGTGGGTGTTAGACCCGGGACAGGTGCAGGTGGGTGGTAGACGTGGGGCAGGTGGATGGTAGACGTGGGGCTGGTGCAAGTGCGTGGTAGACCTGGGGCAGGTGCAGGTGGGTGGTAGACGTGGGGCAGTTGGAAGTGCGTAGTAGACCTGGGGCAGGTATAAGTGGGTGGCAGACCAGAGGCAGGTGCAGGTAGGTGGTAGACGTGGAGCAGTTGTAGGTGGGTGGTAGACCTGGGGCAGTTGCTGATTGGCGGTTGACCTTGGGTAGTTGCAGGCGGGTGGTTGACCCGGGGCAGGTGTAAATGGGTGCTAGAGTAGGCGCAGGTGGGTGGTAGACCCGGGACAGGTTCAGGTGAGTGGAGGACCCGGGGCAGATGTAGGTGGGTGGTAGATCCTGGGGCGGGTGTAAGTGGATGGTAAACCTTGGACAGGTGTAGGTCGGTGTTAAACCCGGGGCAGGTGCAGGTGGGTGGTAAGCCCGGGGGAGGGGAGGAGTGGGTTGTGTGGCAGGCCGGAAGCAGGTGTAGGTGGGTGGTACACCTACGTCAGGAGCAGGTTGGTCGTATTCACGGGTTGTGGACCTGAGGCAAGTGTAGGTGGAGGTGGGTGGTAAACCTGGGGCAGGTGCGTGTGTGGATGGCAGGCCGGGAACAGGTGTATGTGGGTGGCAGGCCTGGGACAGGTGTAGGTGGGTGGGAGGCTGGAGACAGGTGTAGGTGGGTGGCAGGCTGGGGACAGGTGTAGGTGGCTGGCAGGCCAGGGGGGGGGCAAATGCAGGTGAGCAGTAGTCGTGAGGCAGGTGTACATTGTCCTGGTGCAGGTGCGGGTGGGTGGTAGAGGCGTGTGTGTGTGTGTGTGTGGGAGACAGGTGTAGATGGGTCGTAGACCCAGGGCAGGTACACACATGGGTGTCAAACCCTCGCAGGTGCAGGTGGGTGGTAGATCTGGGGCAGGTGTAGGTAGGTGGCAGGCCCGGGGGCAGGTTGTGGTGGAGGAAGAGGTGGAGGAGGGCGGTGGGTGGTGCAGACGTTTCGGGCCAGGCAGACAAGTGTGGTGGGCTGGGGCACCTGTGGTGGTGGTGAGGTGAGGAGAGAGAGAGAGAGAGAGAGAGGCGCTCCAGGCTATAGCTATAGCCGTTGTATAAATAGTGTGTAGTAGTAGTGCGTAGGTGTGGAGTTGGCAAGCCTGAGCAACGGTGGTCGGCGCGAGGCTAGCGGCCCGCCGCTCGTTGGGGGGGGGGGGGGGGGGGGGGAGGTGGTCTGGGACATGTTGGGAGACCGGTCTTTCTGGGGGGGTTAGGGGGTGTGGGTGGGGGGAGGGAGGGAGGGGTTGTTGGGTAACCTACTAGGTCTAAGGGGAGGTGGAGGTGGAGGGAGGTGGAGGTGGAGGTGGAGGGATCCCTCTAGCTACCTTGGTGGGGTAGTGGGGTCGTCTGGGGGGTTCCTAGGTATCCCCCCCAGCCGACCTCTAGGAGGGTGGGGTTATAGGGGCCTTGAGCCGCTGGAGGGGGGGGTTCAGGGGGAAGGGGGGGGAGCGAGCTCATGCTAGGGGAGGTTACCCCCAGAGATTAGGGGGAGGGGAGGGGTCTGAAGGGGGTTGGGGTGTGAGAGAGGTTCCTTGGGGGGGGGGCGGGGGTCTGGAGGGCAGGACGGAGGGAGGGAAGGGGAGGGGTCGGGAGGGAGTGGTATACCCCTAGAGAAGGGTGAGGCTGGGGGGGTGGGGGTGGGGGGGGGTAGGCTTACATAACAGCTGACGTGACACCAGCAACACCTTCACCACCACCACGGGTAAACAACACTCACATGCCTCTCCATATGGCCAGTGAGTTGGTAATAATGGGTTATACTTACGGTATATGGATGGTTATACTTACGGTATGTGGATGGTTATACGTACGTTGTGTGGAGGGTTGTACTTACGGTATGTGGATGGTTATACGTACGTCGTGTGGAGGGTTGTACTTACGGTATATGGATGGTTATACGTACGTCGTGTGGAGGGTTGTACTTACGGTATATGGATGGTTATACGTACGTTGTGTGGATGGTTATACGTACGTCGTGTGGATGGTTGTACTTACGGTATGTGGATGGTTATACGTACGGTATGTGGAGGGTTGTACTTACGGTATATGGATGGTTATACGTACGTCGTGTGGAGGGTTGTACTTACGGTATATGGATGGTTATACGCACGTCGTGTGGAGGGTTGTACTTACGGTATATGGATGGTTATACGTACATCGTGTGGAGGGTTGTACTTACGGTATATGGATGGTTATACGTACGTCGTGTGGGTGGTTGTACTTAAGGTATATACATGATTATATTTACGGTATGTGGATGGTTATACGTACGTCGTGTGTATTGTTGTACTTACGGTATATGGATGGTTATACGTACGTCGTGTGGATGGTTGTACTTACGGTATATGGATGGTTATACGCACGTCGTGTGGAGGGTTGTACTTACTGTATATGGATGGTTATACGTACGTCGTGTGGGTGGTTGTACTTAAGGTATATACATGATTATATTTACGGTATGTGGATGGTTATGCGTACGTCGTGTGTATTGTTGTACTTACGGTATATGGATGGTTATACGTACGGTATATGGATGGTTATGCCTATGTCGTGTGGATGGTTGTACTTACGGTATATGGATGATTATACGTACGTCGTGTGGAGGGTTGTACTTACGGTATATGGATGGTTATACGTACGGTATATGGATGGTTATGCCTATGTCGTGTGGATGGTTGTACTTACGGTATATGGATGGTTATACGTACGTCGTGTGGAGGGTTGTACTTACGGTATATGGATGGTTATGCGTACGGTATATGGATGGTTATGCCTATGTCGTGTGGATGGTTGTACTTACGGTATATGGATGGTTGTACTTACGGTGTGTGGGTGGTTATACTTACGGTATATGGATGGTTATGCTTACGTCGTGTGTATGGTTGTACTTACGGTATGTGGATGATTATACTTACGTCGTGTGTATGGTTACACTTACGTCGTATGTTGATGGTTATACTTACGTCGTGTGTATGGTTATACTTAAGTCGTATGTTGATCGTTAAACTTACGTCGTGTGTATGGTTATACTTACGTCGTATGTATGGTTATACTTACGTCGTATGTATGGTTATACTTACGTCGTATGTTGATGGTCATACTTACGTCGTATATATGGTTATACTGGTTATACTTACGTCATGTGTATGGTTATACTTACGTCGTGTGTATGGTTATACTTACGTCGTATGTTGATGGTTATACTTATGTCGTGTGTATGGTTATACTTGCGGAATGTGGATGGTAATACTTACGGTATATATGTGGATGGTTATACTTACGTCATGTGTATGGTTATGCGTCGTGTGTGTGTGTGGTGTGTTGCTTTACACCATGGCTGGGATGGGTTGTGGTTGTGGATGTTTTGGGACGTGCACCATAATGGCCACCACCACCCACCCACCCACCATGATGGCCTGCCTCCCTAACCATGGTGGCCACCACCCCACACCTACCCACCATGATGGCCTGCCTCCCTAACCATGGTGGCCACCACCCCACACCCACCCACCATGATGGCCTGCCTCCCTGACCATAGTGGCCACCACCCCAACCCACCCACCATGATGACCTGCCTCCCTGACCATAGTGGCCACCACCCCACACCCACCCACCATGATGACCTGCCTCCCTGACCATGGTGGCCACCACCCCACACCCACCCACCATGATGACCTGCCTCCCTGACCATAGTGGCCACCACCCCACACCCACCCACCATGATGACCTGCCTCCCTGACCATGGTGGCCACCACCCCACACCCACCCACCATGATGACCTGCCTCCCTGACCATGGTGGCCACCACCCCACACCCACCCACCATGATGACCTGCCTCCCTGACCATAGTGGCCACCACCCCACACCCACCCACCATGATGACCTGCCTCCCTGACCATAATGGCCACCACCCCACACCCACCCACCATGATGACCTGCCTCCCTGACCATAGTGGCCACCACCCCACACCCACCCACCATGATGGCCTGCCTCCCTGACCATAGTGGCCACCATCCCACACCCACCCACCATGATGACCTGCCTCCCTGACCATAGTGGCCACCACCCCACACCCACCCACCATGATGACCTGCCTCCCTGACCATGGTGGCCACCACCCCACACCCACCCACCATGATGACCTGCCTCCCCTGACCATAGTGGCCACCACCCCACACCCACCCACCATGATGACCTGCCTCCCCTGACCATAGTGGCCACCACCCCACACCCACCCACCATGATGGCCTGCCTCCCTGACCATAGTGGCCACCACCCCACACCCCCCCACATGATGGCCTGCCTCCCTGACCATAGTGGCCACCACCCCACACCCACCCACCATGATGGCCTGCCTCCCTGACTATGGTGGCCACCACCCCACACCCACCCACCATGATGGCCTGCCTCCCTGACCATGGTGGCCACCACCCCACACCCACCCACCATGATGGCCTGCCTCTCTGACCATGGTGGCCACCACCCCACACCCACCCACCATGATGACCTGCCTCCCCTGACCATAGTGGCCACCACCCCACACCCACCCACCATGATGACCTGCCTCCCTGACCATGGTGGCCACCACCCCACACCCACCCACCATGATGACCTGCCTCCCTGACCATAGTGGCCACCACCCCACACCAACCCACCATGAAGACCTGCCTCCCTGACCATAGTGGCCACCACCCCACACCCACCCACCATGATGACCTGCCTCCCTGACCATGGTGGCCACCACCCCACACCCACCCACCATGATGACCTGCCTCCCCTGACCATGGTGGCCACCACCCCACACCCACCCACCATGATGACCTGGCCAGGGTGGGGCAGCAGGTGAGCGTGGGAGTCGGGAGGACCTGTGTGTGGGGTGCCTCCTGGCACATGATATTGTGGGGGGAGAGGAGGAGTCAAGAGAACGTGTATGGGGTGCCTCCTGGCATATGGCTCAGGGCAAACCCGTGATGGTATTGGCGCCCTCCTCCCTGTGTGTGTGTGTGTGTGTGTGTGTGGTAGCACATGGTGGCGACGCTGGGGTTGATATATATAGGTTAGTAGGCGGGGACTACCACGTCTCACTCCCCCTCCCAGTTAGAGGCACTTCGACTTGTAACGCTATGTACCGTGTGCGTCATGTACCGTAACCTTGCACTGTAACGGTGTGTACCGTGTGCGTCATGTACCGTAACCTTGTACTGTAACGCTATGTACCGTGTGCGTCATGTACCGTAACCTTGTACTGTAACGCTGTATACCGTGTGCGTCATGTACCGTAACCTTGTACTGGAATATTATGTACCGTTTGCGTCATGTATCGTAGCCTTGTACTGTAACGCTATGTACCGTAGCCTTGTACTGTAACGCTATGTACCGTGTGCGTCATGTACCGTAACCTTGTACTGTAACATTATGTACCGTGCGTCATGTACTGTAAAACTATGTACCGTGCGTCATGTACCGTAACCTTGTACTGTAACACTTATGTACCGTGCGTCATGTACCGTAATCTTCTACTGTAACACTATGTACCGTGTGTCATGTACCGTAACCTTGTACTGTGACACTATGTACCGTGCGTCATGTACCGTAGCCTTGTACTGTAACGCTATGTACCTTGCGTCATGTACTGTAACACTATGTACCGTGCGTCATGTACCGTAACCTTGTACTGTAACACTTATGTACCGTGCGTCATGTACCGTAATCTTCTACTGTAACACTATGTACCGTGTGTCATGTATCGTAATCTTGTACTGTAACACTCTGCACCACATGTCATGCATCACAACCTCGTAGACATTACAGTCAGCGATGTGAGCAGGCACGGTTGTGAGAGTACAAGCCTGTAACCGCTCCAGCCTGTAACCGGTCCAGCCTGTAACCGCATGTCCCACGTGTATCTTTGACCTTCTGTATTACTATATCATTGTCAGCGAGAGCCCACACTACAGTGTGTGTGTGTGTGTTCTTGCTACAACCACACGCTCGTGCTTACTGTATGGGGGGAGTTGTATCTTGGTAGGTTGTGGGTTGTAGGCACAGTTTTTCCTCCCCTTTTACACCCGTAATCAGCGTTTACATCATTCTATGCGTATCTTGGGAGAGACTTTACGCGCGCGCGCGTTTTTTTTTTTTTTTTTGCGTTTTAACGCAAAGGGTGTTTCGCCCCCACACTGAGAGGCGTGGTTACAGTCCTGTAATTTGTTTTATCGTGTATTTCATGTATCCTAGACGGACACACCCCCACACCCCCACACCACCTGTCTCCCTGACGGAGTTGTGGGGGAGGGGAAGAGGGGGGGTGCCTGGGGGGCCCCCACACCACCTGTCACCCACTTATATTCATGTGTTGTACCCACAATACTCTCCACCTGCCTCCTCCACCTACACCGAGCCACGTACACATCGTACACACTAAAATGCTTGGTTTAAGTATAATATATATATATATATATATATATATATATATATATATATATATATATATATATATATTATATATATATATATTGTTGGAAAGGATCACAATTTTGCGCGTGATTAAGATGTATATCAACTGACTGTTATATTTCTCTCTTGGGTCTCCCCTGATGATGTGATTATTACACAAAAGTGCACTTGGGAACTTTTCGTGTTTCATTTTCCCCGTGGACTCATAGGAATATATATATATATATATATATATATATATATATATATATATATATATATATATATATATATATATATATATATATATATTAGTTTTTTATTTAATCTCAAGAATTAAAAATAAAAACCCGCTCCACTTGGCTGTGCTACGCTCCTACCACCACCACCACCTGCTACCAGCACCACAATCCCCCACCTCCTTCCACCACCTCCCTGATACAGCCACAACCTCCCTGATACAGCCACAACCTCCTGATACAGCCACAACCCTCCTACCACCACCACCACCACTACCTTCTACCACCACAGTCTCCCTACCACTATCACCTGCTGACACCACCTCCTGTTACCACCACAACCTGAACTCCACCACCTACTGCCACGACCTACCACAACCCTTGCTACTACCACAACAAACTCCCTCACTCCACCACCTGCAATCATTACAACCCCCCCCCCATCTTACCACCACAATCTACTACCACCATGAGTTCCCTACCACCTCCACACTTGCTACCACCATCATCACAACCTCCCGACCACCACCACTACCTGCTGCTGCTACCACAATCCAACTACCCTCCCCCCCCACCACCACCTTCACTCCCCCATGCTGGCACAATCCAGGACCCTCCACGGATCACTTCCCTCCCTCCCCACTCGTAACATCCAGGACCCTCCACGGATCACTTCTCTTCCCCACTCGTACCATCCAGGACCCTCCACGCATCACTTCCCTCCCTCCCCCACTCGTACCATCCAGGACCCTCCACGGATCCCTCCCCCTCTCGTATCATCCAGGACCCTCCACGGATCACTTCCTTCACCCTTCGTACCATCCAGGACCCTCCACGCATCACTTCCCTCCCCCACTCGTACCATCCAGGACCCTCCACGGATCACTTTAGTTACGAACACGCGTGTGTGTGTGTGTGTGTGTGTGTGTGTGTGTGTGCTGGTGTTGCTATTTCTTATCAGGGCCAGGAGTGATGCGTGAGGCTGGCTCGGTGTTTCTGTCCACCCAGCATTTGGCGGGGGTCAGGTGCCGTGGGTTTATTCCACCACCGCCGCCACCACCGTATGTCATCGGTGCTGACTCAGTTCGCAAGAAACCGAAGAGTGTTAACTACGCCGAGACTCTGGGGGGTAGGAACCCCTCCAACCAATGAGAATTGCTCCTTTATTTCCATAGCCAATCAAAATGGAAGGTTGTATAGCAGCAAGGGTAAACGCTTGTGTCTTTTAGTTTTGTACCCCACAACACCCGCTGAGATTTTGATTCTTCTCTCTCTCTCTCTCTCTCTCTCTCTCTCTCTCTCTCTCTCTAGCCCAGCGAGGTAACTGGTGTCCCCTGCTGTAAGCCTGTAAGCCCTGCTGTGCTATAAGCCCGTTACCCGAGTGCTGTCTTATAAGCCCGTTACCTGAGTGCTGTGCTATAAGCCCGTTACCCGAGTGCTGTGTTATAAGCCCGTTACCCGAGTGCTGTGTTATAAGCCCGTTACCCGAGTGCTGTGCTATAAGCCCGTTACCCGAGTGCTGTGTAATAAGCCCGTTACCCGAATGTTGTGCTATAAGCCCGTTACTACCGTGTCACGTCAGGTTTAGCTAAGTGTTTACTGTGTTACATCTGGTTTACATAAGTGTAACGATGAAGTTCATTGTGTCACGTCAAGTGTACCTAAAGTGTCACAAGAAAGAGATCTCCTGGCTTGAAATCTTATCTGGAATGTTAACTCATGTTCAATGTTACACTCACTTTCAGTGTTAACTCATGTTCAGTGTTAACTCATGTTCAATGTTACACTCACTTTCAGTGTTAACTCATGTTCAGTGTTAACTCATGTTCAATGTTACACTCACTTTCAGTGTTAACTCATGTTCAGTTTTAACTCATGTTCAATGTTACACTCACTTTCAGTGTTAACTCATGTTCAGTGTTAACTCATGTTCAATGTTAACTCCTGTTCAATGTTACACTCATGTTCAATGTTACACTCACTTTCAGTGTTAACTCATGTTCAGTGTTAACTCATGTTCAATGTTAACTCATGTTCAATGTTACACACACTTTCAGTGTTAACGTAAATGTTTCATGCCTGATTTATGTGCCTATCTTTGTACACTTGACTTCTTTCATTGTAAGTAGATTTAATGTAATGCTGGTCTTTTAATTCAATCCCATAACTTTTATCATTGTGTTATCCTGAGTTGTGCAACTTGACAAATCTATAACGTCCTTGCAAGACTAGGACCAGTATAGTATTTGTAACATGTGTTACTGACGACCTTGCTCGATTAAGTATTGAGTTCGTAACGCTTCCCTCCCCTCCCCCCCTCATACCATCCAGGACCCTCCATGGATCACTTCCCTCCCCCTCTCGTACCATCCAGGACCCTTCCACGGATCACTTCCCTCTCCCCCCCTCGCACCATCCAGGGCCCTCCACGGATCCCTTCCCTCCCCCTCTCGTACCATCCAGGACCCTCCACGGATCACTTCCCTCCTTCTCTCGTACCATCCAGGACCCTCCACGGATCACTTCCCTCCCCCACTCGTACCATCCAGGACCCTCCACGGATCACTTCCCTCCCCCCCTTCGTACCGTCCAGGACCCTCCACGGATCACTTCCCTCCCCCTCTCGTACCATCCAGGACCCTCCACGGATCACTTCCCTCCCCCCCCCTCTCGTACCATCCAGGACCCTTCCACGGATCACTTCCCTCCCCTCCCCCCCCTGGTACCATCTAGGACCCTCCACGGATCACTTCCCTCCCCCTCTCGTACCATCCAGGACCCTCCACGGATCACTTCCCTCCCTCCCCCACTCGTACCATCCAGGACCCTTCCATGGATCACTTCCCTCCCCCACTCGTACCATCCAGGACCCTCCACAGATCACTTCCCTCCCCCTCTCGTACCATCCAGGGCCCTCCACGGATCACTTCCCTCCCCCCCAGTACCATCCAGGTCCCTTCCACGGATCATTTCCCTCCCCCATCTCTCGTACCATCCAGGACCCTCCACGGATCACTTCCCTCCCCCCCTCGTACCATCCAGGACCCTTCATGGATCACTTCCCTCCCCCCCCTCGTACCATCTAGGACCCTCCACAGATCACTTCCCTCCCCCCCTCGTACCATCTAGGACCCTCCACAGATCACTTCCCTCCCCCTCTCGTACCATCCAGGGCCCTCCACGGATCCCTTCCCTCCCCCTCTCGTACCATCCAGGACCCTCCACGGATCACTTCCCTCCCCCACTCGTACCATCCAGGACCCTCCACGGATCACTTCCCTCCCTCAGTGAGAGCAGGGAGAGATGGGGGATGGGGAGGAAGCTCTTAGAAAATGTTGAGATATGGACAAAAAA
This sequence comes from Panulirus ornatus, assembly GCF_036320965.1. NCBI lineage: Eukaryota > Metazoa > Arthropoda > Malacostraca > Decapoda > Palinuridae > Panulirus > Panulirus ornatus. The sequence goes on from NC_092281.1 coordinate 13,171,442, forward strand.
AGAAAAGACATTTACAGAATACTTAAAATACTTAAAAAAGATCGTAACCCACACAAAACTCATGTTCCCGATCAAAATTTTTTTTTTACCTCACGTGCGAAAGGTAATGTGGAGATACAGTCGACAGAAATCTTGAAACAGTGATCAAGGTGTCGTTGGAGGAAGACGAAGTGCCAAGGGAGTGGAAAAGGGGCGGGAGGGGAGGAACGTCATGCCCATCTCTAAGATAGGAGACAGAGAAGAGCCACTGCAGAACCACAGACTCGTCCCTTTGACGAGTGTGGTCTGTCGTCTTCAGGTAGCTGGAGGTCCCATGTGGAGTGCCCCCAGGGTTTCTGTTTTGGGTCTTGTTTCCCCCCTTTTTTTGATTCTGTGGTCTCCTGCCTTGAATATGTTTGCAGATGATGCAAAAGTTCTGAGAGACATGAAACGAAAAAGGATTGCATCAGCTTGCAAGGGGACCTAAGCAAAACTCCACAGCTGGTCACAGATACATGGCTTATGAAATGCAATTTGGAAAGTCAACGAGAATAGGGACAGAGTGATGGAAGACCTCAATATGAGTATTATAATGTGGCAGGGAAATAAAGCTTCAAGATTCTCTGTGAGAAGGACTTGTCACCAGATGCCCTCGTTAGACGAAGAGGGGGACAGTTAAGCAGACAAACCAATGTGTTTGCTTATATCGTAACAGCTTTCAGCTGTGGTTAAGGGGAATAGTTAAGAAACTGCTGTTCATATCATAAGACGAAACTAAGAAGATGGTTCTCACCATTGGCCATCTCTCGTGTATGAATACAAAATGCTCCTGAAGAAGGCCCAGCCTAGGGCGTTTAAGCTGGTACCAGAAGTAAGAGAGTTGAGTTGACAGGGGAAAGGGCTAGGGGCTTGAGCTGTACCGCCTTGGAAGAGAGAAGAGTCAGGGGTGACCTGATAACCTAACCTTTTATGGGCAGTGAACATCTTCTTGGAGAGGTGTAGGGACAGAGCCATCTGAGAACATAACATGATATTGAGCCAGAAACTCAGTTCAAGAAGAAGTAAATACGACTGCAAGTCAAAGCGACGGGTGAACAGACCCACAATGACTGGGGGACATGGTTGATGCTAATGACTTTTATGATGTACGAACAGGAAAGAATTTTCTAGGGGACGGAGCCCCACCCTCACTGGTGTACAAGTTGCCTGTACAGTACCAACTTGTACACCACACTGGTGTACAAGTTGCTTGTACAGTACCAAACGTGGGTCACTACACTAGTGTCCAGCAAGACACTAGTGACATCCATGATTGGTGCTACATGACTGTCCTCCATGCTGGAGGGCTACCCTCCATGCTGCAGGGCTACCCTTCATGTTGTAGGGTTACCCTTCATGCTGCAGGGCTACCCTCCCTGCTGCAGGGCTACCCTCCATGCTGCAGGGCTACCCTCCATGCTGCAGGGCTAGTCTCAATGCTGCAGGCCTACCCTCCGTGCTGCAGGGCTACCCTCCACGCTGCAGGGCTACCCTCCATGCTGCAGGCCTTCCCTTCATGCTGTAGGCCTACCCTTCATGCTGCAGGCCTACCCTCCATGCTGTAGGCTTACCCTTCATGTTGTAGGGCTACCCTCCATGCTGCAGGGCTACCCTCCACGCTGCAGGGCTGCCCTCCATGCTGCAGGCCTACCCTTCATGTTGTAGGGCTACCCTTCATACTGCAGGGCTACCCTCCATGCTGCAGGGCTACCCTCCATGCTGTAGGCCTACCCTTCATGTTGTAGGGCTACCCTTCATGCTGCAGGGCTACCCTCCATGCTGCAGGCCTACCCTTCATGTTGTAGGGCTACCCTTCATGCTGCAGGCCTACCCTTCATGTTGTAGGGCTACCCTTCATGCTGTAGGGCTACCCTCCATGCTGCAGGGCTACCCTCCGTGCTGTAGGCCTACCCTTCATGTTGTAGGGCTACCCTTCATGCTGCAGGGCTACCCTTCATGCTGCAGGCCTACCCTTCATGTTGCAAGCCTACCCTTCATGCTGCAGGCCTACCCTTCATGTTGCAAGCCTACCCTTCATGCTGCAGGCCTACCCTTCATGTTGCAAGCCTACCCTTCATGCTGCAGGCCTACCCTTCATGTTGTAGGGCTACCCTTCATGTTGTAGGGCTTCCCCTCCATGCTGCAGGCCTACCCTTCATGTTGTAGGGCTACCCTCCATGCTGCAGGCCTACCCTTCATGCTGCAGGCCTACCCTTCATGTTGCAAGCCTACCCTTCATGCTGCAGGCCTACCCTTCATGTTGCAAGCCTACCCTTCATGCTGCAGGCCTACCCTTCATGTTGTAGGGCTACCCCTTCATGCTGCCGGTACTATACCGGGTTAGAGAGTCTGGTGGTCCCCCTCCCCCCCTGGAGGTAGGGCTGGGGGGAGGGGAGGGCTCCCTGATTTATGGGGGATGGCTGAAGGGACGGTGGAGGAGGAGGAGGAGGACGGGGTGGTGGAGTGGGCTGGGGGGTTGTTGCTATGGAAACGTACCCGAGGCTCTGCTGCTGCCGGCCCTGTGTGTGTGTGTGTGTGTGTGTTTATGTCTTTTCTCCAGGAGTTGTGGCAGTTCTACACCCGTGTCGTCACCTCGCCTTGTTGTACAATTCCTTGAACATACTGTCTATTTATCCATATATGTCTATCGGGTTTCATTCATTCCTTTCTCCTTTTTCTTCTTGGGTTGGATCAGGTACATACATTCCCAGCTCCCTGGGTTGGATCAGGTACATACATTCCCAGCTGCCTGGGTTGGATCAGGTACATACATTCCCAGCTCCCTGGGTTGGATCAGGTACATACATTCCCAGCTCCCTGGGTTGGATCAGGTACATACATTCCCAGCTCCCTGGGTTGGATCAGGTACATACATTCCCAGCTGCCTGGGTTGGATCAGGTACATACATTCCCAGCTCCCTGGGTTGGATCAGGTACATACATTCCCAGCTCCCTGGGTTGGATCAGTTACATACATTCCCAGCTCCCTGGGTTGGATCAGGTACATACATTCCCAGCTCCCTGGGTTGGATCAGGTACATACATTCCCAGCTCCCTGGGTTGGATCAGGTACATACATTCCCAGCTCCCTGGGTTGGATCAGTTACATACATTCCCAGCTCCCTGGGTTGGATCAGGTACATACATTCCCAGCTCCCTGGGTTGGATCAGGTACATACATTCCCAGCTCCCTGGGTTGGATCAGGTACATACATTCCCAGCTCCCTGGGTTGGATCAGTTACATACATTCCCAGCTCCCTGGGTTGGATCAGGTACATACATTCCCAGCTCCCTGGGTTGGATCAGGTACATACATTCCCAGCTCCCTGGGTTGGATCAGGTACATACATTCCCAGCTCCCTGGGTTGGATCAGGTACATACATTCCCAGCTCCCTGTGTTGGATCAGGTACATACATTCCCAGCTCCCTAGGTTGGATCAGGTACATACATTCCCAGCTCCCTGGGTTGGATCAGGTACATACATTCCCAGCTCCCTGGGTTGGATCAGGTACATACATTCCCAGCTCCCTAGGTTGGATCAGGTACATACATTCCCAGCTCCCTAGGTTGGATCAGGTACATACATTCCCAGCTCCCTGGGTTGGATCAGGTACATACATTCTCAGCTCCCTGGGTTGGATCAGGTACATACATTCCCAGCTGCCTGGGTTGGATCAGGTACATACATTCCCAGCTCCCTGGGTTGGATCAGGTACATACATTCCCAGCTCCCTGGGTTGGATCAGGTACATACATTCCCAGCTCCCTGGGTTGGATCAGGTACATACATTCCCAGCTCCCTGGGTTGGATCAGGTACATACATTCCCAGCTCCCTGGGTTGGATCAGGTACATACATTCCCAGCTCCCTGGGTTGGATCAGGTACATACATTCCCAGCTCCCTGGGTTGGATCAGTTACATACATTCCCAGCTCCCTGGGTTGGATCAGGTACATACATTCCCAGCTCCCTGGGTTGGATCAGGTACATACATTCCCAGCTCCCTGGGTTGGATCAGGTACATACATTCCCAGCTCCCTGGGTTGGATCAGTTACATACATTCCCAGCTCCCTGGGTTGGATCAGGTACATACATTCCCAGCTCCCTGGGTTGGATCAGGTACATACATTCCCAGCTCCCTGGGTTGGATCAGGTACATACATTCCCAGCTCCCTGGGTTGGATCAGTTACATACATTCCCAGCTCCCTGGGTTGGATCAGGTACATACATTCCCAGCTCCCTGGGTTGGATCAGGTACATACATTCCCAGCTCCCTGGGTTGGATCAGGTACATACATTCCCAGCTCCCTGGGTTGGATCAGGTACATACATTCCCAGCTCCCTGTGTTGGATCAGGTACATACATTCCCAGCTCCCTAGGTTGGATCAGGTACATACATTCCCAGCTCCCTGGGTTGGATCAGGTACATACATTCCCAGCTCCCTGGGTTGGATCAGGTACATACATTCCCAGCTCCCTAGGTTGGATCAGGTACATACATTCCCAGCTCCCTAGGTTGGATCAGGTACATACATTCCCAGCTCCCTGGGTTGGATCAGGTACATACATTCTCAGCTCCCTGGGTTGGATCAGGTACATACATTCCCAGCTCCCTGGGTTGGATCAGGTACATACATTCCCAGCTCCCTGGGTTGGATCAGGTACATACATTCCCAGCTCCCTGGGTTGGATCAGTTACATACATTCCCAGCTCCCTGGGTTGGATCAGGTACATACATTCCCAGCTCCCTGGGTTGGATCAGGTACATACATTCCCAGCTCCCTGGGTTGGATCAGGTACATACATTCCCAGCTCCCTGGGTTGGATCAGGTACATACATTCCCAGCTCCCTGTGTTGGATCAGGTACATACATTCCCAGCTCCCTGTGTTGGATCAGGTACATACATTCCCAGCTCCCTGGGTTGGATCAGGTACATACATTCCCAGCTCCCTGGGTTGGATCAGGTACATACATTCCCAGCTCCCTGTGTTGGATCAGGTACATACATTCCCAGCTCCCTAGGTTGGATCAGGTACATACATTCCCAGCTCCCTGGGTTGGATCAGGTACATACATTCCCAGCTCCCTGGGTTGGATCAGGTACATACATTCCCAGCTCCCTAGGTTGGATCAGGTACATACATTCCCAGCTCCCTAGGTTGGATCAGGTACATACATTCCCAGCTCCCTGGGTTGGATCAGGTACATACATTCTCAGCTCCCTGGGTTGGATCAGGTACATACATTCCCAGCTCCCTGGGTTGGATCAGGTACATACATTCCCAGCTCCCTGGGTTGGATCAGGTACATACATTCCCAGCTCCCTGGGTTGGATCAGTTACATACATTCCCAGCTCCCTGGGTTGGATCAGGTACATACATTCCCAGCTCCCTGGGTTGGATCAGGTACATACATTCCCAGCTCCCTGGGTTGGATCAGGTACATACATTCCCAGCTCCCTGGGTTGGATCAGGTACATACATTCCCAGCTCCCTGTGTTGGATCAGGTACATACATTCCCAGCTCCCTAGGTTGGATCAGGTACATACATTCCCAGCTCCCTGGGTTGGATCAGGTACATACATTCCCAGCTCCCTGGGTTGGATCAGGTACATACATTCCCAGCTCCCTAGGTTGGATCAGGTACATACATTCCCAGCTCCCTAGGTTGGATCAGGTACATACATTCCCAGCTCCCTGGGTTGGATCAGGTACATACATTCTCAGCTCCCTGGGTTGGATCAGGTACATACATTCCCAGCTCCCTGGATTGGATCAGGTACATACATTCCCAGCTGCCTGGGTTGGATCAGGTACATACATTCCCAGCTCCCTGGGTTGGATCAGGTACATACATTCCCAGCTCCCTGGGTTGGATCAGGTACATACATTCCCAGCTCCCTGGGTTGGATCAGGTACATACATTCTCAGCTCCCTGGGTTGGATCAGGTACATACATTCCCAGCTGCCTGGGTTGGATCAGGTACATACATTCCCAGCTCCCTGGGTTGGATCAGGTACATACATTCCCAGCTCCCTGGGTTGGATCAGGTACATACATTCCCAGCTCCCTGGGTTGGATCAGGTACATACATTCCCAGCTCCCTAGGTTGGATGGATCAGGTACATACATTCCCAGCTCCCTGGGTTGGATCAGGTACATACATTCCCAGCTGCCTGGGTTGGATCAGGTACATACATTCCCAGCTCCCTGGGTTGGATCAGGTACATACATTCCCAGCTCCCTGGGTTGGATCAGGAACATACATTCCCAGCTGCCTGGGTTGGATCAGTTACATACTGTTACGAATGTTACGAACTCAATACTTATTCCAGCAAGGTTGCCAGTAACATATATATGTTACAAATACTATACTGTGATCCTTGTCCTCTTAAGGACGCTAGATTTGTTACGTTACACAACGCAGGATAACACTGTCTTGATTCCAGTCGTGGGATTAAACAAACACCAACATCAGAATTACTTTCATTTACGTTAACACTGAACATGAGTTTAACATTGAACATGAGTTTAACATTGAACCTGAGTTAACATTGAACATGAGTTTAACATTGAACCTGAGTTAACATTGAACATGAGTTTAACATTGAACCTGAGTTAACATTGAACATGAGTTAACACTGAACATGAGTTTAACATTGAACATGAGTTAATATTGAACCTGAGTTAACACTGAACGTGAGTTAACATTGAACATGAGTTAACACTGAACGTGAGTTAACTTTGAACATTGAACATGAGTTAACATTGAACATGAGTTAACACTGAACGTGAGTTAACATTGAATATGAGTTAACACTGAACGTGAGTTAACTTTGAACATTGAACATGAGTTAACATTGAACATGAGTTAACACTGAACGTGTGTTAACATCGAACCTGAGTTAACATTGAACGTGGGTTAACATTGAACATGAGTTAACATTGAACATGAGTTAACACAACGTGAGTTAACATTGAACATGAGTTAACATTGAACATGGGTTAACATTGAACCTAAGTTAACACTGAACGTGAGTTAACATTTAACATTGAGCATGAGTTAATATTGAACATGAGTTAACATTGAACATGGGTTTACATTGAACATGGGTTAACATTGAACATGAGTTAACATTGAACATGAGTTAACATTGAACATGGGTTAACATTGAACATGAGTTAACATTGAACATGAGTTAACATTGAACATATGTTTACATTGAACATGGGTTAACATTGAACATGAGTTAACACTGAACACGAGTTAACATTGAACACGAGTTAACATTGAACACGAGTTAACATTGAACATGAGTTAACATTGAATATGGGTTAACATTGAACATGAGTTAACATTGAACACGAGTTAACATTGAACATGAATTAACATTGAACATGGGTTAACATTGAACATGAGTTAACATTGAACATGAGTTAACATTGAATATGGGTTAACATTGAATATGGGTTAACATTGAACATGAGTTAACACTGAACATGAGTTAACATTCCAGATAAGATTTCAAGCCAGGAGATCTCTTTCCTCTATGACAATTTGTTCGATAACATTACTCTTAGACCTGACGTGACACAGTATACAACATCGCTACACTTAGCTAAACCTGACGTGACACAGTAAACATCATCGTTACACTTAGCTAAACCTGACGTGACACAGTGAACATCATTGTTACATTTAGCTAAACCTGACGTGACACAGTAAACAACATCGTTACACTTAGCAAAACCTGACGTGACACAGTAAACAACATCGCTACACTTAGCTAAACGTGACGTGACACAGTAAGCACCATCGTTACACTTAGCTAAACCTAACGTGACACAGTAAACAACATCGTTACACTTAGCAAAACCTGACGTGACACAGTAAACAACATCGCAACACTTAGCTAAACCTGACGTGACACAGTAAACAGCATCGTTACACTTAGCTAAACCTGACGTGACACAGTAAACAACATCGTTACACTTAGCTAAACGTGACGTGACACAGTAAACAACATCGTTACACTTAGCAAAACCTGACGTGACACAGTAAACATCATCGTTACACTTAGCTAAACCTGACGTGACACAGTAAACATCATCGTTACACTTAGCTAAACCTGACGTGACACAGTAAACATCATCGTTACACTTAGCTAAACTTGACGTGACACAGTAAACAACATCGTTACACTTAGCAAAACCTGACGTGACACAGTAAACAACATCGCTACACTTAGCTAAACCTGACGTGACACAGTAAACATCATCGCTACACTTAGCTAAACCTGACGTGACACAGTAAACACATCGCTACACTTAGCTAAACCTGACGTGACACAGTAAACATCATCGTTACACTTAGCTAAACCTGACGTGACACAGTAAACATCATTGTTACATTTAGCTAAACCTGACGTGACACAGTAAACAACATCGTTACACTTAGCAAAACCTGACGTGACACAGTAAACAACATCGCTACACTTAGCTAAACGTGACGTGACACAGTAAACATCATCGTTACACTTAGCTAAACGTGACGTGACACAGTAAACAACATCGCTACACTTAGCTAAACGTGACGTGACACAGTAAACAACATCGCTACACTTAGCTAAACGTGACGTGACACAGTAAACAACATCGTTACACTTAGCTAAACCTGACGTGACACAGTAAACAACATCGTTACACTTAGCAAAACCTGACGTGACACAGTAAACATCTTACAAACTGGGGGCAGCGGTGGCGACAGGGTTCGAGACAGGGAAAGCTTACATTACCTTTGCTGGGCTCGGTTATGGGCCTAAGGCCCAGTGGTGATTGGAGGAGGAGGAGGAGGGTGGCTCCAAGTGCCACTCCTACTTGGCTGGAGGGCCACAGGTCCGCCGGTGATTGGAGAAGGTGTCGTCATCCGTGAGACAGCTAACTGGCTGAAAGGAAGTTTTAAGTTCGTCCCACATCTGCCTACAGGCCCCTCCCACCTTCTCTTGCCCTGACAGCGACGACAGTGTGTGGGGGGGCACGTAGGTTGGTTGACCCCAGCTTGACCTGGTGCCTCGGATGGAAGGTCCGAGTGTCGAGAGGGGGGGACTGGATTGATGGTCCGGCGTGGCCATCTGGTTTCCCTCACGAAGGTATGAAGAAGGCATCAGACCTTATGGTTCGGTTAGGGAAGCGAGATCCTAGCCGATAGCGGAGGGAAGGCCTTGGGCCCTCGCCCTAACATGAAATGGCACTTACGCTATATACACAAAGACACATACATATACACGAACATGTGGGCACACACCCTATGTGTTCGTAACGATACATTCTCAGTTCCCTGGGTTGGATCAGGTACATACATTCCCAGCTCCCTGGGTTGGATCAGGTACATACATTCCCAGCTCCCTGGGTTGGATCAGGTACATACATTCTCAGCTCCCTGGGTTGGATCAGGTACATACATTCCCAGCTCCCTGGGTTGGATCAGGTACATACATTCCCAGCTCCCTGGGTTGGATCAGGTACATACATTCCCAGCTCCCTGGGTTGGATCAGGTACATACATTCCCAGCTCCCTGGGTTGGATCAGGTACATACATTCCCAGCTCCCTGGGTTGGATCAGGTACATACATTCCCAGCTCCCTGGGTTGGATCAGGTACATACATTCCCAGCTCCCTGGGTTGGATCAGGTGGATATATTTCCTGCTCCCTGGGTTGGCAGAGTGTGTTGTTGTCATTATATAGAGAAGGTTGGCAGACAGCACAACTAGCTGGCTAACCAGTACCAGCCAGCCAGCTAGACAGCACCAGCCAGCCTGTACCAGCCATACAGCACCAACCAGCCAGTACCAGCTGGACAGTACCAGCCAGACAGCATCAGCCAGCCAGTACCAGCCAGCCAGCATCAACCAGACAGCACCAGCCAGCCTGCCAGCATCAACCTGACAGCACCAGCCAGCCTGCCAGCATCAACCAGACAGCACCAGCAGCCAGTACCAGCCAGCCAGCATCAACCATACAGCGCCAGCCAGCACCAGCCAGCCAGCATCAACCAGACAGCACCAGCTAGACAGCACCAGCCAGCCAGCCAGTGCCAATCAGACAGCACCAACCAGTTAGCTAGACAGCACCAGCCAGCATGACAGTACTAACTAGTCTGCTAGCCAGCACTAGCCAGACAGCACCAGCCAGCCAGTCAAACAGCAACAGCCAGACAGGCAGCACCAGCCAGCCAGTCAAACAGTAACAACCAGACAGACAGCATCAGCCAGCTAGACAGCACCAACCAGCCAGACAGCATCAGCCAGCTAGACAGCACCAACCAGCCAGACAGCATCAACCAGCTAGACACATCCAACCAGACAGCACCATCCAACCAGACAGCACCAGCAGCCAGCTAGCCAGTACCAGGAAGGGAGCAACAACAGTCAGTCAGCCAACACCACCAGGGAGGGAGCAACAGCAGCCAGCCAGCCAGCCAGCAGCAGCAGCAGGTGCCAGGGAGGGAGGGAGGGTGAGGGGGGGCTGGCTGGGCTGGCTGGCTGGCTGGCAGGGAGGGAGGGAGCGAGGGAGGGAGGGGGCGGCAGGGCTCAGCACCACACCACACTAGGTACACAGTACCAGTTGGGTGACGGGGTAGGGCACAAGCTCACCTCTCCGCTCCTGCTCGTGTCAGTCAGTATCAGGAGCCTGGCCTGGCCTGACCTACCACGGCTCTCCTCACCAAGGCTGCCCACCCTCCGCCCACCCTCCGCCCACCTCCCCCCACCCCCTCATCCACACACTCTCAGGAATTAAAATACGGCGAGTCTCGGGCGTGATGTGGGGATGGTAGTGGTGGCGGCCAGGCCAGCCCTCGGCCCGCCGCACTCAAGGTCGCCTAATAAGAGCGAGTCAGTTGGTGGTTGTAGCACTAGTATAGCCACACACACACACACACACACACATACACACACACACACACACACACCATGATCCACCCAACTGTTGGAGGGTTGCGCCAGTGTCGTCGTGTTATGCTCATGAGCCGTGAGTAGTGGATAGTGACGGAAAAGTGTTGTGAGGAGGGAGTCGTAGTGTCTGGCCTGGCCTGGCCAACCACACCACCCACCCATGGTCAAGATGGGCTTGAAGGAGCTCCACCACAGCCAGAAGTGGACTCATCCACCCAAGAAGAAGTGGATTTATAATTATCTGGCCGACGGTAAGCGAGTGTGTGTAGTGTTGTGATGTATATATATATATATATATATATATATATATATATATATATATATATATATATATACCAGCCTGTTCTGCCACTGATATTGTAGTACAACCACCACCACAACCCCCTCGTCTGTAGTGTTATGGTACAGTCTGTGGTGGCACACTCCAGCAGGCTACAACCCCAGCCACTTGTGCTGTGGTACCGTCTACGGTAGTACACACACACCTGCCCCGACTCCTGTCTTTTGTGCTATTGTGCCGTCTATAGTGGTACACACCTGCCACAGTGTCTCAAGTGTTATGGGACACCGTCTGTGATGGTACACACCTGGTCACAACCCCGCTCTCAAGTGCTGTGGCACCGTCCGTGGTGGTACACCACCACTGCTACAACCCTGTCTTTATTGCGATGGTATTGTCCATAGTGGTACACACCTGCCACAACACTGTCCCTGGTGCTCGTGTTACCGTCCATGTTGGTACACCATTGTCACAACCCGTCTCCAGTGTTATGGTACCGTCCATGGTGGTACATACACCTGTGACAACCTCTGTCTCGTGCTGTGGTACCGATCATGGTAATAAACACCTGCCACAACTTCTGTCTGGTGTTATGATACCTTCCATAATTATACCCATCTGCCACAACCGCTTTCTTAGTGCTATGGCACTGTCAGTAGTGGTACACACCTGTAACAACCCTTGTGCTGTGGCACTGTCAGTGGTGATGGACACCTGTAACAACCCTTGTGCCGTGGCACTATCAGTGGTGGTACACACCTGTAACAACCCATGTGCGATGTCAGGCACTGGTGGTACACACTTGTAACAACCCTTTTGCTGTGGCACTGTCAGTGGTGTTACACACCTGTAACAACCCATGTGCGATGTCACTGTCAGAGGTGATACACACCTGTAACAACCCTTTTGTTGTGGCACTGTCATTGGTGGTACACACCTGTAAAACCCTTGTGCTGTGGCACTGCTATTGGTGATGGACACCTTAACAACCCTTGTGCTGTGGCACTGTCAGTGGTGGTACACACCTGTAACAACCCTTGTGCGATGGCACTGTCAGAGGTGATGCACACTTATAACAACCCATGTGCGATGTCACTGTCAGTAGTGGTATACACCTGCAACAACCCGCATGGGATGGCACTGTCATTGGTGGCACATACATGTAACAACCTTTTTTGCTGTGGCACTGTCATTGGTGCTACACACTTGTAACAACCCTTGTGGGATGGCACTGTCAGTGATGGTACACACCTGTAACAACCTTTGTGCGATGGCACTGTCAGTGGTGATACACACCTGTAACCTTTTTTTCGTGCCGTTGTAGTCAGTGGTTGTACACACCTGTCATAACCCTTTCTCCGGTGTATTAATGCCGTCCATGGTGGCACACATCTGTCTGGTGTTATGTTGCCATGCATAGTGGTACATACCTGCCACAACCCGTGACTTGTTATGGTACCGTTCGTGGTAGTACACATCTGCCACAACCCCTATCTTTAGTGTTGTGGTACCGCCCAAGGTTTTACACTTGCTACAACCATCTGGTGTTATGTTACCGATAATGATGGTACACACCTGCCATAACGCGTCTCATGGTATTGTACCGTCCACGGTGGTACACACAACCCCTTGCCTGTTGTGGTACCATCCATGATGGTACACACCTGCCACTGTCCCTGTGTCTGGTGTTATGTGGTGCCGTCCTTGGTGATACACACCTGTTGTAATCCTTATGTCTGGTGTTATGGTGCCGTCCTTGGTGTTACACACCTGTTATAATCCTTATGTCTGGTGTTATGGTGTCGTCCTTGGTGGTACACACCTGTTATAATCCTTATGTCTGGTGTTATGGTGCCGTCCTTGGTGTTACACACCTGTTATAATCCTTATGTCTGGTGTTATGGTGCCGTCCTTGGTGTTACACACTTGTTATAATCCTTATGTCTTGTGTTATGGCAACATTCACAGTAGTACATACCTGCCTCAGCCCCTGTCTCCTGTTATGGTACCGTCCTTAGTGGTACACATCTGCCTTAACCTCTGTTTTGGTACTTTCCTTGGTACACATCTGCCTTAACCTCTGTTTTGGTGCTTTCCTCGGTTGTACATACCATCCACAGCCCCCTGTCTCGTACTACGGTACCGTCCATGATGGTACACACGTTATAACTCCTTCCTCTGGTACTGTGGTACAGCCCCTAGTCGTACACACCTGCCACATCCTCTGTCTGTGGTGTTGTAATACCATCCACATTGGTACACCTGTCACAACCTTCGTTCCATGTGTATGTACCGTCCGTGGTGGTACACACCTGCCACAACGCTGTGGTACCGTTCATACTTATGCATTCCTGTCACAACCTGTTTCATGCTATAGTACCATCCACAGTGGTACCCACCTGCCACAACCCCTGTTTTTAGTGCTATGGTGTCGTCCATAGTGGTACACACCTGCCACAACCCTTACTTTCAGTACTATGGTACCGTCATAGTGGTACACACCCGCCACAACCCTTGTGTCTGGTGCTGTAGTACCGTTCATAGTGGTATACACCTGCTACAACCAGTCTGGTGCTGTAGTACCGTCGGTAGTGGTACACACCTGCCACAACCCCTGTCTCTGGTGCTGTAGTACCGTCCTTAGTGGTACATACCTGCCACAACCAATGTTCCTGGTGATATAGTACCGTCCGTAGGTACACAAATACCATAACCCATGTCTCTGGTTCTATGATACCGTTCCTAGTGGTACACATCTGCCACAACCCCTGTCTCTAGTGCAATAGTAAACACTTGGCCACAACACCTGTCTGGTGCCTAGTACCGTCTCTAGTGTTACACACTTGCCACGACACCTGTGTCAGGTGCTATAGTACCGTTCCTAGTGGTACATACCTGTCACAGCACCTTAGTCTGGTGCTGCTACAGTACCGTCCCTAATGGTACACACCTGCCATAGCCTGTGAGTCTTGTCATGATACGTTTTCTTCTTCATGGGACCTACACACCAGTGTCATCTTTCTGCTATCACTGATACCGCTTTCCTCCTGCCACTAGTGGATCCCCCCACCCTCTCTCTCTCTCTCTCTCTCTCTCTCTCTCTCTCTCTCTCTCTCTCTCTCTCTCTCTCTCCTGCCACCATTAGTGCTGACATCCTCCAGCTAACAGAGGTGGAGCAATCCTCCTGTTCACCACTATTGCCACTCCTGCCACCAGTAGTGCCACTCTTCTGCCACCAGTGGTGTCACTGCTATGTCACTGATGATCTAATTACCACAGAATTGATATATATATATACACCAGAGCCTGAGCCAGTTACCTATTTTATCGACCATCCCCTAGTGGGGATGAAGAGTTGGATTAACTGTGGGCCGACTGCTTTAACCAGGATTCGAACCTATGCGCTTGACCCTGGACGGGCCCGTGAGTGCGTCAAGGTCAGGAATGCTGATCGCTACAGCACGGAATTTCTTTACGTATATTCATATAAATCGACAAATTTACATACTTGTGAATATATGTAACATATGCAGAGTGGCATGTATTTTAGTATTTTAGTGGGGGAAAAATGTGTCATTTATTCTCCCTTGTACAATGACGATTAACGATACGAAACAGCAAACCAAACACCGGGTGTGTTTAACGACGTCACCAGCAGGTGTAACAGACCCTCCTTCCGAGACTCGTAACGCAGCTCTTATGTCACAGCTATGTATAACTATTATCACGATTATCAGCCTGTTTTTTTCCCTTGCACTCGGAGGGCACGTAATACTCTGGCACGTGCGCACGCCCATTGTGGATGGTGGTGGTGGTAAACATTGGAAGGTCTGCCACCTGTGTTGACATCAGTCATCCGGTCTGTGGGTGGTGGTGGTAATGTTGGAAGGCTAGCCACCTGTGTTGACATCAGTCAGCTGGTCGGGGAGTTTGAAAGGCCGGCGGCGGCTGGTGTGTGGCGCGCGGCCCTGCCACATGTACGGGCATGCTGGTCAGCTGGGGGGGGGTGTGGAGTTCAGGGTCAGGCTCTGCAGGTGTGTGTGTGTGTGTGTCTGTGTCTTATGGGGAGAGAGTTGTATATTTATTGCCTTGTCTTAACCTTGTGTGTGTGTGTGTGTATATATATATATATATATATATATATATATATATATATATATATATATATATATATATACACACACACACACACACACACACACACACACACACACTAGCATATGCCTGTGTGTGTGTGTGTGTGTGTGTGTGTGTGTGTGTGTGTGCAGGGTTGCCGGATGTACGAGTACACACACTTAGGACGACTTGGCAGCACCGGGGCGGGTCGGCCGGGCTGCTGCACGCACGGAGGAGGGAAGCAGCTGAGCGGCCGGCTGGGTACTGTAGATATTCCTACAAACACTGAGGCAGAGGAGCTGTGTTCCCGGGTTACCCCCACTGGGCCGCGCCGAACCCTCCCTCGGGCGCTCCACGGATGCCATCGTTCATTACAGTCCCGAGGAAGTCTTTGGCTCACTCAGCAGTTACTAGGGTAAACATTCCTCTGGAACCAGGGGTCTCCTGGAGCATTTGTAGATGAAGTAGACTTTTTTTTGGCTAACCCGACCTCGGGTTTATTAAAAATGGCGACGTTCTACATCATGTCACTGTTCCCATACTCTTAGAGTTGAGAGGAGTATAAACCATTTGCGTATATAATGGTACTGTGGAATGTTTCTCCACTTACCTATGTGTTATTGTTAGGATATTCTGTGTATGCTAGACTCTTTTTTGGCAAGGGTTCACCTGTCGCCCAAGGATATTCATGATTTTTTTTTTCATGGTCGAGGCTCCAGTCACGGACAGAAGTCCACATAAAGGTCGGGTCTTAATTGAAATATAGAGAGGTTAATGAAAAAGAGATAGAAAAGAGAAATGTTTATGAATTTTGTTGGAAGTGTAAAACCTGCCTTTGAAATGTCATGCCATAGTTATTGGGTAAGACTTGAGAGGTTAGTGTTCCAAAGCATAGGAAAGAAACATTTATCAAAACGGCCCACCTTTGAGTTGCCAGCGGTCACACTGTAATCATGTGATCCAGAAGCTTGCTGAATAATTGCGTGGGCTAGCTGGTGTTGGGGGCACACAAGCAGCCAGCTGTTGGGAACAAGATCCAAAGTATTACTTTTAGAAGGTGAACCATCATTGTGGCGTGGGGCAAGTGGATCAAGCTTTGAGTTACCCATTTTACTCACTGTACTTGCTTCCACCTACCCCTAGATGTTTATCCTTCAATCATACGTTCATTGCAGTGCCTTTTCTTTGTATATCAAGAGAATATATATTTTCTAAATGAAATGATAGATGAAATCAGAGGAATTCAAGGGGACAGTTACAAGGTATATTGGCTCAGCCCCTCCCGACTTGATGTAGTTCTAGGGAATGTACTGTGGCATCTGGTTGGCTGGGATATAAAGCCTCTCTCTCTTATGGCCACCTTAAAAAAGCTTCTTGGTCGGCCTTTTGAAACTTTGGCCGTTGGCAAGCAGGCGCCTTGTTTGTTTAAAAGCCTATGACGTCAGATTCATTCTTAAGCAAGGCAATGGATCCTTTCTTGGCTGTACCGCCATATGATAATCTGTGCTACAGTGGTGGGTAGTTTGGTTGGTCGGTCTTGTCACCCAGATAGTGGATGGTATGGTTGGCCCTGTCACTCAGATGGTGAATGGTATGGTTGGCCCTGTCACCCAGATGGTGAATGGTATGGTTGGCCCTGTCACCCAGATGGTGAATGGTATGGTTGGCCCTGTCACCCAGATGGTGAATGGTGTGGTTGGCCCTGTCACCCAGATGGTGAATGGTATGGTTAGCCCTGTCACCCAGATGGTGAATGGTATGGTTGGCCCTGTCACCCAGATGGTGAATGGTATGGTTGGCCCTGTCACCCAGATGGTGAATGGTATGGTTGGCCCTGTCACCCATATGGCGGGTGGTCTGGTTGGCCCTATGACCCAGATGATGGGTGTCATGGTTGACACATCCAAACAATGGATGTCATGGCTAGCCCTGTTACACAGATGATGGGTGGTATAGTTGGCCCTGTCACCTAAAAGGTATGTCTCATGGTTGGTCCTGTCACTCTGTGGCAGATTGTATGATTATCCCTGTCAATCAGTGGTGGATATCATGGTTGATTCCATTATCCAGTGGTGGTTGTTATTGTTGCCTGTCACCTGTGACGGGTGTCATAGGTGCAGATGTTATCCAGTGGCAGGTGTCACATTTTATCTGTCATCTTACCAAGGGATAGTAGTGATGGGTCACTTAAATTCAGACATGTTTAGTGTCGGTTGTGTTACTGAAGGCAGACATTTCTTGATTTAGTTGTGTTACAGAAGGTAAACATTTCTCATGTTGTTGGTTATGTTATTGTAGGCAAATATTTCCGGTGTTGCTTTTATTATTGAAGACAAATATTTCTTGTGTTGGTTATTTTACTGAACACCTTTAAGGGTGTCAATTGTGTTACAGAATGTAAAATTTCTTTGTTTTGGTTATTTTACTGATTGTGTTACTGAAGATAGACATTTCTTGTGTTGGTTGTGTTACTGAAAGTGAATATTTTTGGTGTTGCAGATGAGGCGGGAGAAGAACCGGTGACAGATGGCATGGGGACGAAGAGGGAACCTGTGTCACGGCGGTCGGTGGCATCGGCAGCAACAGGCATTGAGCCTTACCCCCGAGCAGTGCCAGTGGCAGCAACTACGACCAATACGGCCAGCCCTACCCACCACCAGAGTGGGGTGCCACCCACTTCTCCATCACCTGTGGCACCCTCCAGTCCTGCTCATGCCCGTGAGGACCCATGCCAGCAGCGGCGGGTCACTCCACCTAGTCTGGGTCTGAGGAACAGCTTAGGCCTCACTCTGGGGTCGGCAGGTCAGCCACAACAGACATCACCTAGGACGTCCTTGTCATACCCAGGGTCGCCAGCCTCCTCCCCTGGGCCCCAACTGGCCCTAGCACCCCGAGGCACTGCTGCCTCACCACTTGGCCTTCTTAGTGCTTTCCAGCAAGATTCCTCCTCACCACCCTCCTCAGAGGCAGGCATGACCCGCCTGCCACAGCAGGATGGCTTCCAGCCCCTCCTCAGTAATGGCCTAACACGTCATAATGGACTCACCAAGTCTCTGTCCCTCTCCCCCTCCCCATCCTCTTTCACTCACCAGGGGCTCTACTCCTCTGATGATCCCACCTTCAAGGACGACAAAAAACGCTCAGGGTTAGTACTCTACATTTCTTTTATTGAATAGCAATTATTCATGTATTGTACTTGTTGTGTGAGATTTATTGATTTTGTTATAAGACAGTGTGTATAATTACCTATTTCTATTGTGTGGGAGGGGTTCTACACTCAGCCTCATCTCTGAACATTCTCTCTCTCACAGCCTCTTAAGTTTATGTATGCTGTATGCATTAAATGTGTTCTGTCATTCTTGACTTGCTTTGAGGTGACATGGCCTTTGTTCCTTACCCCTTAGATAGTTTTGTATCCATTAAAGAAATTTCCCCCTTATTCTTAACTGGTGATCCAATTTCTTAATCAGCCTCACACATGGCACCCTGTCAGATGCTTTCTTGTTGTCCAGATACAAACAATCCACTAATCCTTCCATTTTGTTAGAGAACTCACTCGTATAAATCTAAGAAGTTGTATTACATATGACCCTTTCCTAAAACTGTGCTGGCTTGCGCTTAGGAAATTTCTCTCAAGTAGAAAGTCATCCATTTGCTCATGAATTATCTTTTCCATACATTTCAGACCATACTTGTCACAGAAACTGGGCATTAGTTTACTGCCTGTTTCCAGTCTACTTTCTTATAGATAGGTATGATGTTTGTCTTTTTCCAATCCCCTGGCATTTTGCCTCTTTTGAGTGACATCTTAAAAAAGTACTTCAAGAGTTTTTGTTGGTATATCAGCACACACTTTCAGCACATGCAAATATTTCATCTGGGGAATTAACCTTGTTTGGGTCATGACCTTTGAGTACTTTATGTTTATGTCTTTTCTAAATATCTCACGCTCCAGATCACTGTTGTTGGGGCTATAGTGTCTTCCACTGTGAAAATGCTTTTGAACTTGTTTTTCAGTTTTTAACACATTCATACATCATCCTTTGCAATCCTTCCCTCTGAATCCTTTAGCTTGATTAAGTGATCTTTAACTAAAAGTTTATTTCTGATAGATTTATTGAAGTTATAGGTATTCTTCCTTTTCCTTAATATTCTTCTCAAAGATTCTTTGTTCCTCCTTTCATATTCTGGTATACTTGTTACTTGCTTTTATACACTTAGAAAAGCTTACTGGCTGCAGTATTGCATATTAACTTTGCCACTGAACATCTTGAAGCTCCTTTGCTTTTTGACATCTTTTATCAGACCATACTTCCATCTTTTTTGAAAATTCCCTCTATATTTTTTTTTTTGTATACTTACCTGCTTGTACTCTACAAGGAGGAAGTTTTACACATGCTGGGGCCCCAACTCTTGAATGTCTTCTAAACTTCTGCATACTGTCCACAGTTGCATTAGTTGCAGTATTCACATTCAGTTTATTCCATTCTGCTACTACTCTTTTAAAAGTAATTCATTACATCCTTCCAACTAGTTTTTTCTTTGATTTCATGTCATGGCTTCTAGTTTTTCTAACCCTGCAGCTTTCAAAGAACTGTGCCATATCTTCTTCAAGTTGATTTGAAAATTTAAAGGTTGTGATCAGGTCATCATGCCTCACTCTTCTTTCGTTTAAGGTGGGCAAATTTAAGCTTCCTAGCCTTTCCCTGTAACTAAACACCTTTGATCCTTGTACCATCTTTGTAGCTCTCTTCTGCACCTTCTTTTTTGGCTCAGTGCTTCTTTAGTTTTGGTGACCAAATCGATGAATTTTATTCTGGTTTTGGCAATTTGTGTGATGTGAACAGTTTGCTGAATATTTCTTCATCCATGAACCTTAATGCAGTTTTATATTTTCTTTCATACAGTTGGTCTCTATAACTGCTCTCCAAATATGGGACTCTGATAGCACATTAGGGAAGATGTTAACTTCCATGTCCTACTCTCACTTAGATTCTTCTAGCTTATTTCCTGCTAGATGATACTCATACTAAGGCTGTCTTTCATGGTGACCCATTGTCATCCCTTAATATTTACTTGAGTTGAACTTCATCTGTTAAGTATCAGACCTTGTAAGTTGATGCTGTCCTTTGCACTTTTCTCTTTCCACATAGCCTTTTCATCTGCAATCACTTTCACATTTGAGTCCATACGTTAAGGGTGAGGCATGAAGGCTAAGATGTGGCACTGGAGTTCATTAGTTATGGAGACCCTGTTGTCATGGCCACCCCTTTGAGGGAGTTCCAGTTGGAACAGGCATCAGAGATATAGATAGATAGACTAGTATGTAGTTCAACACCTCTTCCTGGTCTCCTTTCTTGTAGATGGGTATGATATGTCCCCTTTTCCACTTCCTTGGCTCTTTGTCTTTCCCAACAACATCTTGAACAGTATTTTAAGAGGTCTGTCTTATGTATCTGCTCATGTCTTTAGCATATGAAGTGAAATTTCAACAAGACTATGAGCCATGTATAGATCAAGACCTTTATTGTATTCTGTTTAAGCCTTTTCTAGGTATCTCAGTGAATTCTGAAGCCTCATCCCCATCCCACCTCACTAGTGATGAGGCTATACTGTCTTTCACTGTTAAAACACTTTTGAACTTTTTTTTCATTTTTTTCACTTATCCTTACATCATCTTCGACTTTTTCTCTCCTAGTCCCATAATTCTGATTAGTTGCTATTTAAGTTTCTAGCAATCTATTTATAAGAAATTTAGGAAAAAGTTTTGGATTTTCACCTGCCATATCAACCATACTCTTCAAAATTTCTTTGTTTCTCCTTACTCATCCTTGCTCTCGTATACTTTGCATAAGCTGGCTGATTGGAGTATTGCTTTTATCTCTGCCACTGTACATCTCAAAACTCCCCCTTTTTTTTTTATCTGTCATGAATCCATTCTTCCATCTTTTTTACCTTCTCTCTAAATTTGAGGCTGGTGGTGCACGTTTCCACTCTTTCTAAGTAAATTTCACAGAATATTTTACGACAGTACCCTGGTTCCTACCTACTGACCTCCATTTCTCAATCTGTGTTACTATAGAAATTTTTAAAATTCTATGTAGTTTCCAACATTATGTTGTAACTCCTCCTCAAGTCCTGTCTCATCTCTGCTGTTCTAACATCCTCGTTTACCACATAGTCAATGTTAAGTATTACATGTTCACTTTCTTCAAGCGGTATTTCAAACATGATTTTTTCAATATCCATGTGAGTTGTGTGAAGATAAGATTTTATGATGAGGGTGGATCAGTCCCTCTCATTCGAGTTTGTTCAGTGATATGATGACTCATTTCTGTATTATGGGGCGACAGCTTAACACATGTGTTGACCCTTTTCTTAACTTGGTACATAGGGATACTACTACCTTTGGGGCAGGGCTTAACACATGTGTTGACCCTTTTCTTAACTTGGTACATAGGGATACTACTACCTTTGGGGCAGGGTAGCAACAGGAATGGATGAAGGCAAGCAAGTATGAATATGTGTATGTGTATATATGTAAATGCCTGTGTGTGTGTATATGTTGATATGTATATGTGCATGAATGGGCATTTATGCATAAATGTGTGTATATGAGTGAATGGGCCATTCTTCGGCTGTTTCCTGGTGCTACCTCGCTAACACAGTAAATAGCGATATATATATATATATATATATATATATATATATATATATATATATATATATATATATATAGTCGAGAACATTATCTCGGAAAGCAAAAATGGGTATGTTTGAAGGAATAGTGGTTCCAACAATGTTGTATGGTTGCGAGGCGTGGGCTGTGGATAGAGTTGTGCGCAGGAGGATGGACGTGCTGGAAATGAGATGTTTGAGGACAATGTGTGGTGTGAGGTGGTTTGATCGAGTGAGCAACGTAAGGGTAAGAGAGATGTGTGGAAATAAAAAGAGCGTGGTTGAGAGAGCAGAAGAGGGTGTTTTGAAGTGGTTTGGGCATATGGAGAGGATGAGTGAGGAAAGATTGACCAAGAGGATATATGTGTCGGAGGTGGAGGGAACAAGGAGAAGAGGGAGACCAAATTGGAGGTGGAAAGATGGAGTGAAAAAGATTTTGTGTGATCGGGGCCTGAACATGCAGGAGGGTGAAAGGAGGGCAAGGAATAGAGTGAATTGGAGCGATGTGGTATACCAGGGTTGACGTGCTGTCAGTGGATTGAATCAAGGCATGTGAAGCGTCTGGGGTAAACCATGGAAAGCTGTGTAGGTATGTATATTTGCGTGTGTGGGCGTATGTATATACATGTGTATGGGGGGGGTTGGGCCATTTCTTTCGTCTGTTTCCTTGCGCTACCTCGCAAACGCGGGAGACAGCGACAAAGTATGATAAATAAAATAAATAATAACGTATATATATGTATACGTTGAAATGTATAGGTATGTATATGTGCGTATGTGGATGTGTATGCATATACATGTGTATGTGGGTGGGTTGGGCCATTCTGTCATCTGTTTCCTTGCGCTACCTCGCTAACGCGGGAGACAGCGATAAAGTATGTTAAATAAGTATGAATATATACACTATATCCTAAGCCAGGTACCCACTTATCAACCAGCCCCAAGGGAAGGGTGAACAGCTGGGATTGGCTCTGGGAAAACTGCCATGTTCAGGATTCGAACCAAGGCAGTTGTGTGCATGAATTATTGTCGGCAATAATCACTGTACCATAGAAGCGTATATGTCTGTGTATGTATATATATATATATATGTGTGTTTTGTGAGGAAGTATGTTTATTGGGACTAAGTATTATTTTGAGTGAGTTTGAATGTTATTGAAGGGTATGCATAATTTATGGCAGTGTATTTTGTTGTGGGATGTCTCATACATGAGACTGAGTTTGTATGTTGTAAGGGAATGTGTGTGATATGAGAGTGTGATGGTGAGGGAGGGCATTGCTGTCATTTCCAGAGAGCACCTACGGGCTGCTATAACTTGGGTTCATTGTTGCATTTTGAAGAAGCTATAACTTAGGTTCATTGTTGCATTTTGAAGAAGGTATAACTGAGGTTCATCGATGCAGTTTGAAGAAGAGATTTTGTTTGTTTTAAGTGGAGGTGGTGTTGTCACCTAGAGGGCCATCATGGCTTTGGTAGAGTGTTGCATTGTGAGGAAGAGTGGTAAAGTAGTAGGTTGTTTATGTTCCCATAAGCACTTAATAATCTACCTTTATGGTGGTTGAGTTCTATGTTTAATTTGTTAGGTGGGAGTGTTTACTGACAGAATGTATGTGTTGAAGGGGGCATTTGTGTGGATTGTGAGGAAGTATGTGTAGACATGAGGTGCTCTCATCCAAGTGAGTACCTTTAGATTGGGAAGAAGGGTAATTAAGAGAAGCATGGTATTTGAGGTTTGTGGTTTAATGAAGAGCAGGAAGATATACTAAGCTACTGACCCCAGGAGGATGTCATGACAGGCCACTGAATTTCTCTAATTTTGTGTTGATCTCTAGTATGTTGAAAGGCAGAGATGTGTGTAAAGGGAATGTGTGTTCTTGCCCACTGTAATGCTCTTGGGCAATATTGTTGGCATTGTGAACAAGGAAGGGGCTGTGTTATAAGGGAGTAACAAGTGTGTGTTGCAGGAGCACCCCGTCCCGGGAGGTGCACAACAAACTGGAGAAGAACAGGCGGGCTCACCTCAAGGAGTGCTTTGAGACCCTTCGTCGTCAGTTACCATCTATGGATGACAAAAAGATATCCAACCAAACTATACTAAAAGCAGCCCATAGACATATCCAGGTGAGTATGGCTGTTCCACTGTGGGGAGCTGATGCTGCTGGTCATACAGCAGTTATGGAGTCCTTCAAAAAAATATCTTTGCTCTTGACTTGCTGCCAAATAGTCTTGGGTTATGTTGCTAAAGTTGCAATGTACATGGGTCCTTGTTTAGAGTGCAGCAACACTGAAGGTTATGTTGCTGTGGCACCAGCTAGAGGGGGATTTACTGAAATCTTTATAATTTTCATCTATGGTGTCTCCAAACTGGTATCTTGCTGCTGAGGTTGCAGTTGTGGGATCCTTGTGCGATATTGGCACTCACCTTAGATGTTACCATATTGATGTCATTAATTCAGGTAGGGGATCCTATTTTCATGTTGTTGCTTGCTCTAGGTGTCACCAGACTGTTGTCATGCAGTTAGGGTGATCCAATTTTGATCCTGGTGCTTGTCTTAGTTGCCACCAGGCTGATCTCATGCTGCTGCAGTAGCAAATTGGGAATTCAACTGCATCTTTGCACTTATATGGGATGCACCAGGTAATGATTTTATTGCTAGGTTTGTACATATTACCCCTGGGGATAGGGGGAAAGAATACTTTCCACATATTCCCTGCATGTCATA
Source organism: Panulirus ornatus (assembly GCF_036320965.1). Classification (NCBI taxonomy): domain Eukaryota; kingdom Metazoa; phylum Arthropoda; class Malacostraca; order Decapoda; family Palinuridae; genus Panulirus; species Panulirus ornatus. Next base: position 13,196,223 of record NC_092281.1, read on the forward strand.
GAAAGCGAATATAAGGGGCGGGAGTTGGGGGCTGGAAATTCTCCCCTTCAGTTATACTTTTCCAAAAGAAGGAACAGAGAAGGGTGCCAAGTGAGGAGTCTTTCCTGTAAGGCTTAGTTATCTGTTCCTGAATGCTACCTTGCTAATGCAGAAAATGGTGAATAAATGAATATAAAGTGTGTGAAAGAAGAAAGCTGAGGGTAAATGTGAATAAGAGCAAGGTAATTATTAGGTACAGTAGGGTTGAGGGACAAGTCAACTGGGAGGTAAGTTAGAATGGAGAAAAACTGGAGGAAGTGAAGTGTTTTAGATATCAGGGAGTGGATTTGACAGTGGATGGAACCATGGAAGCAGAAGTGAGTCTCAGGGTGAGGGAGGGGGCAAAAGTTCTTGGAGCATTGAAAAATGTGTGGAAGGTGAGAACATTATCACAGAAAGCAAAAATGGGTATGTTTGAAGGAATAGTGGTTCCAACAATGTTATATGATTGCGAGGCGTGGTCTATAGATAGGGTTGTGCGAAGGAGGGTGGATGTGTTGGAGATGAGATATTTGAGGACAATATGTAGTGTGAGGTCGTTTGATTAAGTAATGAGTAAGTAATGAAAGGGTAAGAGAGATGTATGGTAATAAAAAGAGTGTAGTTGAGAGTGCAGAGGAGGTTGTATTGAAATGGTTTGGTCATATGGAGAGAATGAGTGAGGAAAGATTGACAAAGGGATATATGTGTCAGAGGTGGAGGGAACGAGAAGTGGCGAGGTGGCAGCGGGAATGAATAAAGGCAGCAAGTATGAATTATGTATATGTGTATATTTGTATATGTCTGTGTATGTATATATATGTATATGTTGAAATGTATAGGTATGTATATGTGCGTGTGTGGACATGTATGTATATACATGGGTATGTGGGTGGGTTGGGCCATTCTTTTGTCTGTTTCCTTGCGCTACCTCGCTAATGCTGAAGACAGCAACAAAGTATAATAATAATGATAATAGAAAATATATATATGAAGGTGAGATTGCTCTTCAGTAGGAGTTCATACAATTTTGATTACCATGTAATTTTTATATACATGTGGCATGACATGTTTTGAGGAGACAATCCACCTCGTCAAGTGCCAGTACTTAAAGTTATTTAAATCCCAACATCTTACTTGATTCCTGCCTTCCAACACCAGTCTTTATAGACCAAGCACTGTCTGCTTTGTCTGGCCATAACCGTTGCAAGGGAGAGTGATTAAGGGAGGTCACATGGTGGTGGTTGACCTGGGTAGCTGGGTGTGTCTTGAACAACTTTTTTTTATGTTTTTGTGTTTTGTCAGTTCTTTCAAAATGATTTGGTTAATGCTAGAATGGGCTTTAAAATTGCATAGGGACTAATTAAAAAGTTCTTAGTATTAGCAGTTAAGATAGATTCAATAACGTTACTTGTGGCATAGTCAGCAGAGGGGTATAAAATGATGGGATTTTCAAGATCTATGGGGTGATCATTTTCATGACAGTGTTTAGCAATTGCATTTTTGTGATCATCTCTGTACTGAGACAGTACCAATAACACCTCTCTGTTAAAATTTTACCAGTTTGGCCTGTATAAATATATTTACATGCCTTGCATTTGACGGCATGATTTCGGTGCATTACACATGACAGCTATAGACTGAGTGTGAATGAATGTGGCCGTTGTTGTCTTTTCCTAGCGCTACCTCGTGCGTGCGTGGGGGGAGGGGGATGCCTTTTCATGTGTGGCGGGGTGGCTGCAGGAATGGATGAAGGCAGCATATATGAATATGTACATGTGTATATATGTATATGTGTGTATGTATATGTTGAAATATATGGGTATGTATATGTACATGTGTGGGCGTTTATGTATATACATGTGTATGTGAGTGGGTTGGGCCTTTCTTTTGTCTGTTTCCAAAAGAAGGAACAGAGAAGGGGGCCAGGTGAGGATATTCCCTCAAAGGCCCGGTCCTCTGTTCTTATTGCTACCTCGCAAACACGGGAAATGGCAGTTTGAAAAAATATATATATATATATATATATATATATATATATATATATATATATATATATATATATATATATATATATATGCTTGTGTGTGTGTATGTATGTATACAGTAATCTCTCGATTTAACGGACACTGATATAAAGGATTTTGGATTTTATGAAACAGGTAAATAATAGTACATTAATTGATAATAATTCAAAAGAAGAAAAAAATAAAAAATCCCAGATGATGCTTCATGCACAATTTGGTAGCATGGAGTTTACTCGCTTTGTTTCAGTCACAGTTTGTCTCAGTCTATTGTGCAGTTAGGTTTTATACAGAGAATTGTGACTTTATTAAATAACTTTCAATCCTTACAATGCAAAATGGCATTAAATGACAGAGGAGTTAAAAGAAAGCATATCAACTGTGTATTGTAAAACTGTATATTGTATATTGCATAAAAAAATGGCCCATAGGTTACATTTGGTTTGATAGGCTTTCAGCATTAATGGACACCCCTCCCCACTGTTAGTCTGTTAGATTGAGGGTTTACTGTATATGTGTGTGTGTGTGTGTGAGTGGATATGGCCTTTCTTTGTTTTCCTGGTGGCACCTTGCTAACATGGGAAATGGCAATCAAGTATGAAAAAGAGAGAGAGAGAGAGAGAGAGAGAGGTTATCAGACTCTGCCTGCTTGAGGTGACATTGCAAGTGAAAATTCGCCTTTAGTGTGCCTATATCATTGTCATTGGATGAAACAGCAAAGTCTTGTCAACAAACTTCTTCCTTCAAGGGAGTCCATGCTTTCATAGATGCTGATTGAAGTGCTGTGTTAGAGCTGGTGGGGTCCTTGGAGAAAGGGTCCTAGGATAATATGAAAATATTTTTGATATTTAATAGAGAAATATTTTAAATAAGGAAGACTTATATAGCAATATATACTTTAAGATATTACAGTTCTCTTCTTTGCACAATAAAAGATTATATTTCTATTGTTCTCTGTGTTTGTATTACATATATATTCATCTGTTTTTTAGAACTTAAAAAGAAAGGAACGTGAATATGAACATGAGATGGAGCGATTAGCGAGGGAGAAGATAGCTCATCAACGAAAGTTATCAGCACTGAAGAAGGAATTATCAGCACGATGGGACCACATTGATTTTAATGCCTTACTCCCGGATATGGCATCTCTAGAACAACACCGTGACAAAGAAACAAAGTCTACTACTACTGCCTCTGAACAGCCTGACCTCGAAGAGGATTCTGCAAGGGATGCTGGTACCCAGGCCTCCTCCATCACTTCTCCTTGTAGACTTTCCCCTCGTCTCCATGCTGATCCACCTCGAGGGTCTAGTAACTTTGCTGCTGTTGCAACAGATGGAGGTTCTGGTCATAGCACGGCAGGTTTGTTGCCCACAAGAGACCATTTTTCAGACCCAAACCAGCCACTGAATTTGTCAACCAGTATTGTTGATTCTTCAAGAGCATCTCCTAGGGCACAGCAGCTGGTTTCTCAAACCCGATCTCCACACCATAGTGGGGACTGGGGTTCACGCCAAGCTTCTCCACACTATACTACAGCTGCCTATCCTACCAGTAGTGAGGAAGATGTATGGCCAGCCCCAGATGTTAGTACTGTTGCTCCAACTTTAACACGGGAAACAGTCACAAGTGTACCCAGTGAACACTTACCTATAATGGGAAGTACGGGGATACATCTACCTGCACAGTTAGTAGCAGGTGGGATGCAGCTTAATGGTGCTCCAGGTGGACTGTTAGGTCAGCCAGCTATACAGGTCATCACACCAGAGGGTTATAAATTGCTGCCAGCAGACCATGCACCAAATGGTGCTAAGCCTCTTACAATCACACTTGCACATCCAGGTAAATTAATATAAACATTAGTGTACAGAGTTGATATTTTTTAAACTGATGTGAAGTAATTGGTAAAAGGATATGATTTGGTTGTTTTCATGTTCAAAGTGGTGTTATCAAAAATTGACAATATTTTTAGTTCATATACTTAATAAACCCCTTTGCAGGGCTTGTTGACCATAACTTATTGGTGTAAAATAGTTGTAATTACAAATATGATTGATTATTCCCAGTTTTCATTTCACCATCAGCTGAAGGACTTGATAATACAGAAAGTTCTGAGGAAGTAAAAACAAGTGCACCCCCAATGATGGTTGCCCTAAACAAGAATGGAGTACCTGCCCTTCACCTTGCTGTCCCCACAACAGCTCGATCACTGTCTAATTCACAAGGTCAGTAAATTTAGCATCTTTTTTTTCTGTGAAATGGGTATATTTTTGTGTTCACTGTTGCTCATTTTTGTAGTGATGCACATGAAAATGTTTTAGATTCTTAAGTTTTTCTCATATCTTGACACATTGTGCTTTGTAGCATCATTCACAAGTGGTAAATCATCCCCATTCATGACACATTGCTACCCCATACCTTTTCATCCAATTATTCCTTTTATGGTACCATAAATTCCTCTGAATTCCAAGTCACATAACACTTTCCCTTGCAGTGACTATCTATTGAAAGTCTGTCAGTCAGTCAGTCAATGTTCTATATGCCTTCCATATGTACAGCAAAGTGGCTTCACGCCAGTTGTATCTGCGTTAAGGTTAGTCTGTCAATCATTCAGTTTCCCATTTGTCTTCTCCCATGTACAACAGAGTGGCTTCGCAAGAGTTGTAACTGTTTTGAAACTAATCAGTCACTCAATTGATATCCTATATCCCCAGTTTTGTATAGCTGAGTAGCTTCACAATAGCTGTACCTCTTTGAAGTTTTTTAACCAGTATCTCAAAAGGCTTCAATGTACAGAAGGGTGGCATAACAGCAGTTGCACCAGTTTTGTCCATTAAAAGGTCAGTCATTCAGTATCCTATAAGCCTTTTACAGTGTACAGCAGGATGGTGCTACAACAGTTGTACATGTCAATCAGTACTATGTAGACTGTCTCCCAGGTATTGTGGTATGATGCTAGAGCAATTTTACCTGTGTGAAGGTCAGTCAGTACCCCATTTGCCTTTCCTATGTACAACAGGGTAATATCTTTACCTTGATCTCATATGTCTCCCTGTAGATTATTCCCTGAAAGCACCATCTCGCATGTTCTCCTGAAGTCTGTTCTTTTCAAAAAGCACTTTACCTTCCTTCATACCTGTACTAATTGACTTCATGAATATTTACACTTTAGAGTTTAAGTAAATATCTACATTAGTTCTTTATTCCCATACCATCTCAGTACTCTGTCGTGCACTTCGTTATCATTTCCAACACAGTACCATATTTTCTTTTCATTATACATACCCTTTTCAAAGCTTTGTCATCTGTCCTTCCTTTCGTAGCTCTTTCTGATGTGTCCACCAATACTTCCATTTCATTATGAATGCTGAAGTTCCTAACAAGAAATTTAAGCCACACACAAATTTTCCTCATATCTCGCTAATGTGTGAAATGGCGAATATGCATGAAAAAAAAAAAATTGTTTAACCATATTTCTCATTATAAATATCCAAATCATAGACACATTCATCTCATTTTGTATGAATTTTTTTATTAAGCTTATTTTTAGAATTTTCCAATTCTTTTACAAATGGTAATGACTTTGAAATATCTGGCACCTTTAATTTTCTAGTATTCTTTTATGCTGGAGTAACTTTCTCACCTAAACCTTTAGTTAATCAGACAGGTAAAGAAACCTTTTAGGGTAACTAAGAATGTTGGGTTATAAAAGTTTATCTTAGGAATGCTAACATATTGTGAAAATCAATACAATAAATTCTTTTTTAAGTTAGAATTATCTATTATGGAATATGGATGTCAGAAAAAATTCTTGTCACTTAGTATGAGAGACTACAGTGTTCAGTTTAATTTGTCAGTTTTGTTTTTGCACACACTGAAATTGTGTACCTGCATCACTCCTTAATTTTTTTCACAGTTATTTATTTTATTACAAACATTATCTTCTATCATTATGACTTACATACTTCTTGTGGAGTTAAAAGAGAAATAAAGCTAACCAGTTTGTCATAGTTATATGCACATGGAGATGTCAATAACTCAGTTGTGTTGATGATGGATAGTCTAGGGCATCTTTAAACACACTTAGTGTTGGGGCAGCTGCCCCAGCAGGCTCTCTTCCCTCCCCCAACATTGAAAGAAAAATTCACACATTTGCTGCAGTAGACATTACCCATCTGAGAAAAATTTTGATATTTTTTCTGTAAATGAAAACACTAACCCTATGGTTCAGAGTTGATTTTTTTTGCCTCTCCTCTCTTTGCGCAAAAAGTAGCAAAATTATTCTTTTCCTAAAGTATGAAAATTAAGAGGTGAATGAATCCCTAAAAACAGTTGTTTCCCTTAAGAATTAATACTTTATCATTCCTTGTTTAGGTAAAACATTATCTGCCATATTAACCACTCCTATGTATGCAAGTTATGTAAACTTGTATTTTCTGATTTTCTTGTTGATATGATTAAATGCAGAAAAACTCAAAATTTTTCTTTGAAATTAATTGTAAAACTTCTGTAGTGTAGGAAATTATCAGTATTTAGTGGACTGACTAATCTTAGGTAAGGTTACTTTTGGGTGCAGCATGGGCACAGTGTTAGATACTTCATGTGGGGATGGGCACCTCAGTCATGGGAAGTCTGTAGAAAAGGCACACAACTACCCACTGTGGTCACTGGCAGGTTAATGAGACCTTGAGGGACTCAGTGACTCATCCTTTGTTTGGGTTGCCAGCCATTTTCTGCCAGCAGAACCTACAGTGCCTGCAGAATTCTACTTGTGGTGGGAAATTGCATGTAGAAATTGACATTCACAACATCCTGTTATGTTAAAGTAGATTGATGTCCATAGCACCAAAAGGTTCAGAAGGTGTCCTGTACAAGACTGCAGTGAAGCTTGTCTTTTTCCCCCTCAGTATGAGTATTTTATGTTAGTAGCATAAAAATTAGTTTGATAATCAGATGAACCCCATTATGTAATTGTAAGTGTATAACCATACTACACTGGTTTGTCCACCCTTCCGTGTATTCCTAACCTGTACTGCAGCTGCCTGTCATCATTGGTGAGTACAGGAGCATTTATTATTCATTTCATTGATAGAGTAATATTTATGTTTCAATACTTGATTTTCCAATATTATTTGATTTTTTATACTTTTGTCTCAACAACAATTAGAGCCCCATGAGTAAATGAGATAGCACACACTTTTGGAGGTTTAAAACATTATTTTCCCTGAGAAAATGAGTTACATCCACAATGATTCACTTCCTTTAACCATCATTACTCATATGAGGTCAGTAGATGCTCATTCTCAGAGATTGAAATTTGTTTACATCTGCATATACAGTGACGTGCATATACAGTGGCGTGTGCATCTTGCTCACACTGGTTTAATGTACTGTGGTTGTGTTTAACTATATGTGGCTTGTGGTATCCATACTTTTTCAGGCCTTCTTATTACAGGGATGGGTATATTCTTTTATCAATGAATGTACTATGACTCCAGTTATTATAGAGATGGTATGTTCTCTTATCAGTGGATGTACCATACCTTGAATCATTATAGAGATGGGTATGTTCTCTTATCAATGGGTGTACCATGACTTGAATCATAGAGATGTTGATGTTCTCGGATCTATGGGTGCACTATAACGTAAATCATTTTAGAGATGGGTATATTCTCTCAGTAGATGTACTACGTCTTGAGTTATTATTGAGATGGTTATGTTCTCTTATCATTGGATATACCATAACATGAATCATTATAGAGATGGGTATATTCTCATATCAGTGGGTGTAACATGACATGAATCATTATATAGATGGGTATATTCTCTTATCAGTGGGTGCAACATTACATGCATCATAGAGATGGGTATGTTTTCTGAGCAGCAGATTTGCCATGACTTGAATCATTATAAAGATGGGTATATTTTCTTATTAGTGGGTGTAACATGACATGAATCATTATAGAGATAGCTGTATTCTCTTATCAGGGGGTGTACCATGACATGGATCATTTTAGAGATGGGTATATTTTCTTATCAGTAGGTGTGCCATAATATGATTCATTGTAGGGATGGGTATATTCTCTTGTGAGTGGGTGTACCATAACATGAATTGTAATCACGCTTACATATTTTGAGAGTTATGGAAAGAACTCTAGCAGCAGTTGGAGACATGAATTGTAATCACACTGTCTCTTTTTGAGAGTTATGAAAAGAACTCTAGCAGCAGTTAGAGACCCATCTGGTGTCAGTTGTCACAACATGGTTACTTTTAAAACTGTATTTTGATATTATGATGGTCAATCTACTATTACATTTCATTTAAGTTTTGCATTTTTCTCTTTTAGTTTTACTAGATCTTTTGATTTTAAGTAACCAAATAATACATAAAGGCCCAAATGACCACAATGAAAGTGTTCATTGTAAGTCGAGATTCTAATATAAAAACATATACTTATTATCTTCTTTTAATCATGGGATTGAGAAATTCTCAAGAACTATTGTAGACAGGCAAGTAAACATGACAGTTCAGGGTGATGCCACTCATGCTTGTCATAACACCCCAAGTTTTTTTTTACTGGATTACTTATAACCCTGTAGACCAGAGTACTTGTCAATGAAACACCGGCATATTTATCATACAAGAACCTTTGATAATGTTGTTGACCTAGTATTAACATATTTTTATTTGTGATGTCAGGATTTTACTTCAGCAGAGCTTGTTTTATAGACTACAGTTCATCTGGTAAGTGTTTCATACACATGGATAATTTTCCATAAATGGATTTTTTTTTTTTTTTTTTTTTTTTTTTACAAAGAAGTGACAGCTGCCTTGTTAATGTGGAGAAGAGAGGTTAACCCTCTGATTATTATGTCTTAAATTTCCATAGGAAAAAGGTGGTCAGTGAAAGTCCAGCTGCAAGGAAAGATTACCTCCAGAACCAAGACCAGTTCAAGGATTGCGTTAGGGCATGTTGGGAAATAGCTAGTGTTTATAGTTTGTGTTTTCCCAGTTGGCCTTCAAAATAGGCAAAAAATTCTAGAGTTAGATACTTAGATCTCAGAAATGCATCAAGCAGCTTTTTACTGGAATGGTTCAGATCTGACTGATCAAAAAAAGAGAACTGGCTCTAATTGGAAGTGCCTTCATTCAGATTTTGCAGGAGATTGGTTAATGGTGAGGAGCACCTACCAAGTGATAGGCAAGGGTTGTACATTAGTGGACAGGGAGTATGGTTTACCTTGTCCTGACACTTAATTCTTCCTGAACTTTCATCTGATAGGAATAGTCTTTTAACTTGAGACAAGCATCCGGAGACTTCCAGAACCTTCATCCTGCTAGGAATAATCTTTCAACATGAATCAAGCATTTATATAAGCTCTTTTATCTGGGAGAATGATGTGCTTCATATTTACATGATGGCTTAAGTATCAGAGGAATGTATGATTCAGGGTTCTACTGGAGATTGTGGATTATCCACAGGATCCATTTACAAATATTTATTGTCATGGGTGACCCCACTTGTTGCTCTTGCTTGTTCATAAGAAGTTTCTGTTGACAAGATTATGCTCTCGTGGTTAATTAGTTATCTTTTGCGTCAAAGTTTAGATTGTTTTGATTATAAGGGAAATGGCACAAGATATATCACCTGGCAATTTTTGAATATGTATCAGGACAATGATAGTTGCCTCTCTTTAGCTATATAAGTTTACAGGTATTCCTCTTTGAAAAATCTGTATGTCATTCTTATCCTACCACATGAATCAGTGTTTCTGTTTCCTTCTACTATCACAGACAGCCTCATTAGGACTAGGTAGTCTGTTGCTGTTTGAATTCTGTTATAATGTATTAAAAGAGCCCCCAGAGACTTTAAGGAGGACATTGAATTCCATATGTATATGAAGATTTTAGGCTCTTTAGAAAAATTTTTTAAGTATAACCTTAAGATAGTAGTCAAACCCCTTTTATTATTTCTGTAATTATCTCTTTATACATATTTTTAGGTTAAGCTGCTGTTTCTGCAAAAATAGAGCAGTTAAAGTGAAGACATTTTTTTCATCTAATTACTCCAGAGTCATTGGCTCTGAGAAAGCCACTAGAGCATAGTTCAGCATGAGTTGGAAATCACCTTCAAGAACTCGTAAAGTTTTAGAAGTCCAGCAAAGTCGCCTTTTTCTCTTGTTATCAGGGAATCTGATATGGTCATGTAGAATGTCATTTGAGTTTGTCTTGGAGTTTAAGAGACCATATGGCAACTCACCTTTTGAAAGGGACTATTCTGGTCTCCCTTACTTAAGCAAGTTTACTGTATGTGAAATCACAGTTGAATTATTTATTTTTACCACTGAAACTGCGATATGCATCGTATATATTTCACACGTATGGTTGAGCAAAAAATGTGCACCTTGCATTTCATGTTGTAGACATCATGTTGAGGCATAGGAGTCGTGGCTTATCCCCCAACATTTGCATTTGGGTCTTATTATGTGAGGTCTTTATACTACTGTGGGCAATCAAGAGGAACTCAGATAAGGTTAAAAACCTCTGGACTAGTAAAGTTCACTCGCAACCAAGATTAGGACAAGAGTAAGGAATCTGTTGTTCGAAAAAATTTGAAGAAAATGCTGTCTTTTATGGTTGGAAAATCAAGTTTAGAAGCTCTAGATCATTATGCTATGCTTTGTTGTGAGTGTACGTAATCAGATAGGAGTATCATAATGAGAGCAATAGAATCTCCTTAGAATGTACCAAAGTGAACTTGGAAATACAGAAAAGTAATGTAATCAAACTATGTTACATTTGAAAGATGAAATTACAAACTATACATTACCAACATTGATCTTTATATCTTAGGGAAAATGAAAGAACATTTTCCAGAGATTTCATCTGCTTCTCAAGATAGCTTTAGGGAAAGTGACACAAGAATAATAATGAGAATTTTATAGCATAGCAAAATTAAATGCATGACAGGGTCCTTTCCTGACCCACCAGTGCAAAAGTAATAAGTATCTACACTAGACCCATCATTACCCAAGTAACAAGGTTTCACACCTGACTTGCCTTTACCTTAGGAATAAGGTTCTTCACATGACCCTCCAATATTTCAGGATCTAGGCTCTACACCTTACCCATTAATACCTAAGGAGCAAGGTTCTGCATATGGCTCACCTGTACTTGAGGAACAAGGATCTATACCCAACTCACATACTTAAGGAGAAAAGGTTATACACCTGACCATTCAATACCTAAGGAACAAGGTCCTGCACATGACCCACCAGTAACTAAGGAGCAAAGTTTCTACACGTGGCTCACCTGTGTACTTGAGGAATGTGGATCTGTACCTAACTCAGTAATATTAAATGAACAAGGTTTTATACACCAGACCCACCAGTACCTAAGGCACAAGGTTCTACATCTGACTCGCCTTTACTTAGGGAACAAAGTTTCTGAAAGACCAACCAATACTCAGTGAATAAGGTTTTTCATGTGATCCACCAATACATAAGGAACAAGTTTCTATACAAAGACTTAATTATACCTGTGAAACCAAGTACTGCTCCTGACTGAGTAATACCTAAGCATAAAGGTTCTACACCTGACTTGCTAATGCTTAAGGAACAAGGTTTTACATGAGATACCAAGTACCAAAGTAACAAGGTTCTACACCTGACCCACCAATACCAAAGTAATAAAGTTCTGTACATAACCCACTAATATGTAAGAACAAGGTTTACATCTAACCCACCATTACCTAAGGGACAAGAAGGTTCTGCAACTGACTCAAGAATACCAAAGTCACAGGGGTCTATACCTAACCCACCAGTACATAAATAACAGGATTCTACACTTGACCACCAATACCAAAGGAACAAGGTTCTGCACCTGACCCACTAGTTACTTAAGGAACCTGACACTACACTTGATTCACCAATGCCAAAGGAACATGGCTCTACTTTTGATTCACCAGTACCAAAGGAACATAATTCTACACGTGACTCACCAACGCCAAAAGAACATGGTTCTAAACATGACTCACCAATATCAAAGGAACATGGTACTACACCTGATTCACCAGTACCCAAGGAGCAAGGTTCTAACTTGACCCCACCATTACCTAATGAGCAAGGTTTTATGCCTGACCCTCAAATACCTAATGAACAAGGTTCTACATCTGACTCGCCATTACCTAAGGAAGTAGTTTCTACATACAGCTGACCCACCTGTACCAACAAACCAGGGTCTACACCTGACCCAAAAATGCCTAAGGAACAATGTCGTACACCAAACCCATCAATTCCTAGTGAACAAGGTTCTGCACTGTCCCACCAGCACCTAATGAACAAGATTCTACCCCTGACCCACCAGAACTTGAGGAACAAGGTTCTACACCTGACCAAATCAGTACCTATGTGCAGAAAGTGCTGTGCATTTGAGCAGTAAGTGCTCGGTGTCAAAAAAGCGTACCCCCTGCCTCACACCAATAACTTCTACTTGCAGAACCCCTACTCCCAATGAATATAATGCTGACAGAGCACATACAGACTGAAATAACCCAATAAGCACTAAACAACTGAACACACAACTTAGTCTTAAACTCAATCCCACCAGACATCCACCCATTAGATACCACACTCCCCTGTCAGACATGAGCCATGCTCTCCTATCTTTGCTCTTCACATCACCCAACTCTGCAACACTATAGACACCATTTTAGTATATCCCAAGACCCTTCATGTCCACAATGGGGCTACCATAAAGAAGTTTGCTGAGCACTTATTACTACATAGATCTGCAATGTCTGCAAATAGACGCATGCACATCACAACACTTTATATTCTACGGTCCCGACAGGTGGACATGGCCAGCCTTCTGAGTGCTGCAGGAGCCTCATAAGGATAGTAGGGACTCCTTGGTCAGGAAATATATATATATGCTCACCCCAGATGACTGAGCCTAAGGATACAGATGCACCAAAAGTGATCAGGCAAAATCAAATGTGTGACAGTGATCAAATCAAAACTCTTCAGTTGATGTGGTCACACCAAAGATAGCCAGGTGAAATTGAGTGAGTGACGAGGAGTGTGATTGTCATGAGTGTGGTACTTCACATGAATTTATGGGCGACAGGCTCTCACTTGCTCTCTCAGGCCCTGGCAGTTGAACATATGATATTCAGTGTATTTATTTGAAATTAAACATTTTATTTTTTTATGTATTCTATAATCATGAAGAATAAATGTTACTAAGCTCTTTGAGTGTTTTATAATCATTTTCTTTTTTTTGGTTCTTAAAGGACTAACTCAGTTCTGATATAGTATCATAATGCCTAGGCCTACCCAAACCTTCATCTTGACCACCACATACGCCAACCAGTAAAGTTATTGAGATAAGGTTTTATATATTAGAAGATATGCTAGCTTACCTCAGAGTCACAGTGAGTCATTCCTCAGCACATATAGATGTTCTGTAATTTTTGTTTGTTTGCTGAAGGAATTCTGAACTAATTGCAGTAGTTTGTTGGAAGTCAATGAGGTTATATGCAAGAATTCTTTGAACCTTTCTTCATCATGTCTTATCATGTCCTTAGTTGAGGCATCAGGTGATGATATTCTCCATCTTGGTGTCTAAGTTTGTTTATGGCATGAACCCATACACATTTTTTCCTTGATCCATGAATATGGTAGCTAATTTCAGACGAGTGACAACTGTAGCACCCTTGACATGACAAACGTGATGCTACTGTTGCTAACTTGGTTGCTGAGGATGGCATGATCATGGCATTGCCCACTTTTAGTATGGTTGTCTGCTACTCAGGTTTGCATGCTTGCTTGCATTTAGTGTGTCCATACCTGATGAAGGAAAATTCCTACTGGCTCCTGGCTCTGCTCCTTCCTTTAGAAAGTAATAAAGGGAAGGGAGGATTTCCAGTCGCTTGCTCCTGGGACGATTTGCCTTACTTATTGTCTGTAGTGTACCACCAGGTCCTCTGACACTCATTGTCTATAGTGTACCACCAAGTCCTCTGTAGTTGGATTATGGTGTTGCAGATTTTTCTCATTTTTTTTTTACGGTTACTGAAAATTGTGAGTAGAATTAGTCAAATGAACATTGAGTTTTGGTTGAATTGGGAGTTGTTTATGAATAAAGCCATTGGCGGTGTCCATATTAATTCTTCAAAAAGGAAAGTTTTTTGGATGTAATTGACTGTAACCTCCAGCCAGGTTTTAGTTGTACTGATCTGTCATAACTGCAACTTGCATCTTGTGAAAGTGGATACTCTTGTTTTGTTTTAGGGCCAGAAACACTAAATGTACACTAGGTGATGTAATTTATCTGACTTACAAACTATCCTGTGGCTATAATTGCTACGTATTCACATGAAAGTCGATTTATGCTGTGTGCAAGCTACCTTAGACTAGCACTCTCCTCTTTTATTTGTCCTTCCTAGTCTGGTTGGCTTTACTCATTTTCAGCCTATTATTATTCTGGTTTTGGTTAAGTATGGATTTGGTACATGTATCTTTTATTAATTTTGTTGTCTATTTGTGGATGTATTTGACCATTTTCTTAATTTTCTGTGATTATTATTATTTTTGTAGAATTTACATAGACTAAGCTAAACTACCAAAGGACGTCCCACAAAAATATATACAAATATGACATCTGTACCTTAGTGAGATTTTCATGACATGGCACAAAACCTCAGGTAAAACATTTTTTGGAGGTAATGTTTTATGATATACTCATCTAAGCACATACATACAAAAGATAATCAAAATGATTTCCAGTCATAGGTTCATGAATGTCTTTAAAAAGAATTTCAGATATAAGGACAAATTGCTTTAGGTTCAAAGAAGTGTATTACATTACTTATGTTGGTTCCAGTGGTTCTTTTGAAAAGGATTGCTTGTCCAAGTATAATCTATATCATAAGGAAGAAAGTTACTAAGGCCACTTTTTTCTGTCACTGGTTGCCTTTCACCTTTTCTCACTTATGCTATCCATGCAGACTTGGTATAGTCTTGTAATTAATATATTGTATGACCCTCTCAGTTTTAATTACTTCTTTTGGTCTTGTTTGCTTTATCCTGCAATCTCCCTTCTCTGTCTGACGTAACTCTTCTCTCAGGTTCATCCTCATTCATTAGCTTGAATTAAATATTCTTTTTCTCCAAGTACAAGTAAAATGCTCCCCTTGTGAGTTAGGTCAGTTGGTGTAAAGATATCTTGGGTAAAGTATATCTCTGGCTTTTTAAGTCCACACTTAGTAATAAAGTACAATGCCAGGTGTTAGGGTTGTTCTGCTCAGATCATCATGAGATGAAAATGGGAAATAGCCAGTTAGCTCTACTGTAGAGATAAGATCATTCTTAATGGCCATATAGTTTGAATTTTAGTTTAGTGACTTACAGGGTATGCTACATTTATTTCTCTCTTGTTTGCAGCAACCAATGGAACAATAACTACAGTACCTCTGAATCTCAGTGTTGGTGGGGTACCAACAGTGAAGGTGACACAGGCAGCCACATCCTCCCTCTTGTCCTCATATCTACCTTTAACCCATACTAATGGTGGGTTTTTACTTACAATCATAAGATTTACTTTGGATTACATACCCTTTGCTATTTAAGTCAGTTCGTAGTGTTTCCTCAGTAACAAAGACAGACCTTCAGCTTAAAAATGTATTTTAGCACAATTAAGAAAAGACATTGTGATCCTTTACAGTGGTGAAAATTTACATACATAATGCTACAAACATTTGGGTGTTGCTTGCTTTTGGAGCTAGCGTACAAGAACTTTAACACTAAGCATAATAACCTGACTGGAGATGCTAGGGAGAGATTGACAGTTGGACACTTAGGCACTAAAGGGTTTGCTAATGTTGATTTTCAGCTTCACAGACTTGAAAAAAAAAAAAGACTGTAAATTTATGTTTTTTGCTTGATGTGTTACCAAGTCTGTGACCACGAAAGAGGGAATATGAAATGTAATGGAAATATCTCATGTTATAGTAAAGCTATAATGAGTAGCAAAGTGATTTATTAACCCAATTTGAGCAGTGGTATTTGTCTGCCAAGAGAGGGAGAAGCTTTGTAGAAAATTACAAATGATATTTCATGATATGTTCATGTATAATTTTAATCGGCTTAAAGTCTTATATATACTTAGCTTAAGTTAATTTAGATATCATATTAACCGTACATTTTAAGTGATTCCTTTTTTACCGTTATCAAGCTAAAGTAAGATTAAATGCCACTGGTAGTAACATGAGTTTCTATAATACCATTTTAGAAACGTCAAATACTAGGTATTTTATTCGTAAAAAGTAAGGTATTCAATAAACAGTTTCTTTAGAACAAGTTAGTGAACTTGGTAGTATTAAAAAAAGAAAATCTTGATTAAAAAAATTATTACCATTGCATAGGTTTTGACAAGTTTAGCAACCACACAGACATAGCAAGTGTACTGCGTATTTGCTTTCTCAGGATTTCATAAGAAAATTCACTTCTAGAATATCTATTATAACGATGAGATACAAGTTATTTTCGGGGAAATTCTTTGATCCAACATAGTGAGGAGAAAGCATAAATTTCTTCATGTCCTCTGGTTAGATGTTTATTTCAAAAAAATATTTAGAGTAAGTCCACCAGTTTGACCCACAAGGTTGTGATAAACTATCACATTGTAATTACATTTTTGTACATTTTAAGGAGGGAGTTTTACACTCATGGGGCCCCATCTCTTGAACTTTTTCTACCATCAAACTGATTTTTTAACTTTTGTGTACTGTCAGCATTTACAATTTCACCTCTTAGTTTATTCCAATTATCCACCAGTCTTATGCTAGAAATGTACTTCTCATCCCTTCTAACAACCTCCCTGTCTTGCTTCTTGTTATGATTTGTTATTCCTCTGGTAATGCATTTCACAAAGAAATCTTCAGTGTCTTATCAAACTGATTTAGAAACCTGAAGGATGTGATCATTTCACTCCTTACACTTCCCTCTTCCATGATGGTCAGATTTATGGCCCTCACCATTCTCATTGTAACTCACTTCTCTTAGTTTTTGTACCTTTTTTGTTGCATATCTCTGTTCAGTGTGGTGACCAAACATTGAAAAGGTATTCTGGTTCTGGTCTGATATATGTTGTGAATATTTTGCTAAACATTTCCATGTCCATGCAGTTCTAATACATGTCAGCAAACAGTTTGCCTCCTTTGCAGTCTTGAACAGGTAACAGGTTAGGCACAGTGTCACCCAAGTCTCTCTCACAATCATATATCCATAGCATCTTCCCCACCACAGTTAGGTAACAGTCATACTGTGGCAGGCTTTAACTGAGTCTAATTCATATTTGCATCTGTTTGGATTGAATTTCACCAACCATGTATCAGGCCAGCTTTGGAGTTTATGTATGTCCCTTTGTAAGTAAATGTTCTCTTCATCATGTTTTACTTCTTTCTTGACCTTGGGATCATCCCCAGACATGTTCAGGCAAGAGATTATCCCATCTGGGAAGTCATTTACATTGATCATGAAGGGCATTGTTCCTAAGAAAAATGTGGCATACCACAATTGATTCCAACCCATTTCATGAGTTCTTGTCTAACTTATGACCTGTGTTCCCTTACAGTAAGGTTATCTCCTTTCCAGTGAAGGCATATTCCCCTTATTTCAGCTTAAGGGTCCAGCTTCTTAACCAGTGTCTTGTGTGGTAAAATCAAATGCTTTTTGGCTGTCCAGGAACACCCCACTCTACCCATGCACCTCTGTTGTCTGAAACTGTAGTCTCTCTGTCAGAAAAAGTTTGAGATTTTTTGTTAGAATGATTTTTCGGTGTTAGGGAATGAATCTCATGTGTTTCGTTCATTGGGAGTGATTTTCCATTCAAGATGAATGGAGGGTGTAAGTTAGGATTTGTGTCTATCTTGTGTTAAAAAGAGTTGTGGAAGACTTTTCTGGAGATGCAGACATTATGTTTTGTGTCAGCCTCTGTTTCAGTTGTGTAATGTAGAGCTCCATGTTGAGTCATGGTGTTGTGATATTGTGATGTTAAGTGCATTTTAGAGGACAGGACATTCATGTTATGGTTTGCTGGAGGTAATAGGAGAAATTGAATAGGGTTGGAGAAAGGACTGCTTCTTGGGAACTCCTTTGTAGAGTTTGTGTGTTTTAGACATGTTGTTGTTGTAAGTAACTCTGACGTGGCAGCCAGCTGTGAAATTTGCCAACTACTTTTAGTCATTAGTGTTAAAGGTGGTATCAGGTATCTTTTGTGTCAGGTGTTGGGGATAGTGTCATGCTTTGTTGATAAGTATATCACACAGTACTAGTGGCAGTAGACATCAGCAGAGCATTTGACATGAACCCCTGACACATCTCCACATAAAAAATACTTGATACCACCCTCCAAAACAATGACAAAAAGTGACTGGCCATTTTCACAGCCATCACCATGGCAAATTCACTCAGAATGGTCACAACTCTAAAACACTTAAACTCAGCACTAGGGTTTCCCAACTCCAACCCTCTTCAATCTCATTCTACACAACTTCCCATTAACTCAGGCAAACCACAACATGAATTGCCTTCTTGTTCAGCTGTTGCACCTTCCATTTGACCTCCTGCCACTTTCTTTGCACATTTCCGAGTCTCTTGTAATTTTTTCTTGAAAGTATATCCATATCACTTTCATTAGTACCTTTGCTTCATCTTCCCACCACCCACGACCCTTTCTCACCTGCCTGTCTCCCATAAAGACAGCAGATCACTTCATCCCATTTCACTCCATCAGCACCTCAAACCCTTACAACCATCTTTTTTCAAGTGAGTATCTTTTAAGTTTCATTTTTTTGCCTTTGATATGGCAATAGTTGCTGAATCAGATAATTCAGGGGATGACACAGGCCAATCTAGTGCACCTCCCTCAGCCTCCCAGTAACATTCACTCTACCTCATGCCACTCCAGCAGCACCTCGAATCCTTACCACCATGTGTTTGGTAAGTACCCATTAAATTTTGCATGCATTATCAGTGATATGGCAGCAGTTTCTGAATCAGGTACAGCAGGGCTTCAACTTAAATCTGCTCATGTTCTTGGGAAATCTGTTACATTACAAGTTCAGTGTGTCATAAGTTAAACCTGAGACACGTATCCATGTTATAAGGGGGAGGCTATGTTACTAACCAGACATTTTCCCCATGTGAACCCTTATGAATGTATTATACTGTACCTGAAATGACTTAACTTACCTCCCATATACAGTACAGCATACCTCATCTGTCATGATGTAATTTTGATATCAAATGAAAAGATACTGGAAAAAGTACTGTGCTAAAATGCAGTAAAGAGGACTTGGTCCTGCTGCAATAGGATGGGATGGATGAAAGGTTATTTGCAAGGGAAAGGAAGGGGCGCTATGGTTTCGTAGGCCACCCCAGAATTATCAGAATCAACAACTTTTGCCATACCACAGGTAATGCAGACAATATTTAATTGACTCATCAAGAAATGTAATGAGAGCTTCAGGTGGTGGTAGAATGGAATGGTTTTTCATATGTATTTAGAGAAAATTATTGAGGAAGGAGGCTATGCACCTCAACATGTGTTTAGTGTGGATGAGACATATTTTATTGGAGAGGAAGATGCTAGGCATTTCTGCACCCCTCTCCCCTCCTTTTCCCCCTCAAAATATCTTTGGACTTGTCTGCAACCCCCATAAATTATCTGATCTATCATTTGTTTCATCTGGAGGACATCCAACTCATTAAAATGCCTACATTTACCATGGGAGTGATGAATGATAGGATAGTAGTAATTACAAGTCAGTGTATTTTGCTGTAAATAAGAATATAAAATATTTTTCTGTAACAATTAAGGTATTTATGATAAGTACACAAATACTTCAAATTATGGTGACTTGCTTTATTATTAAACAAATATTCTTTTAGTCGTCAAAAGTATAAAGATAAAAAGATTAAGTTTCTCTAATCAGTTACAAGTAGGAGCAAAGTGTTTTAAGTTGATACAGCATGCCCTGATACAAAAGTGTTAACCTGATGCCCTTTTGTAAATTAGGGGGTGACATAGACAAGCCTAGAATACCTCCCTCTACCTCTCAGTGAACGTTTCTCAGCCTCATTCCACTCCAGCAACTGAAGATTTCATCATCACTGCTTTTTCAGTAATTCATTTTGGTTCATTTGTCTTTTAACTGTTCATCTCGGCTTTATACACCTCAGCTTTTCCCCATGGTATCATCTGCTCTGCACAGCTTTATATTCTTGCTATTTTTTGTATATAGTGCACCATGATGCTATTAATTGTACTTCCTGGAGGTGCTGCCAGTTCGTTGGGGTTAAATTGTACTACTTTTGGGTGGGGTATATCACAGAACACCTCAGTTTATGACTGAATTGTGGGTTAAGAAAGTGTGGGAAGAAAAATAAAGGAAATGTTAAGGAAATTTGGCTTTGCTGATGATGAGAACACCTTTCATGCAAAGTACAAGGGTTATGATGTTGATTTAGATGCCTGTTATCCCACTTCATCAAGCAAAACTGACAATTTTAGTTTATGAAAATGTGTTTGGATTCCTGTACTGGCTGTGACTTCGTCTACTATCTTGAACTCTCAAGACCCAGAAATCAGTTTTAGGAGTGGAACTAGAATATTTATCAATATAAGAACTATGTAAGAAAAAATATAGCAGAAAATAAGGTTGAAGAAAATGGCGAATATGTATAAAAAAAAATGTACATATCAGTATATCTTTGGTTTAACGGACCCTGATATAATGGATTTTGGATTTAATGGACTGGGCAAATGATAATATATTAATTTTTGATAATTAGAAGGAAGAAAATAAAAAAAATCCCAAATGCTGCTCCATGCACATTGCATATTGCACTTGTTTTTTGTTAGTGTGGGGCATACTTGCTTTGTTCCGTCTCAGTCTGCCACAAGCTACCATGTGGTCAGGTTGTATACAGAGAGTTGTGACTTTATTTATTAAATAATTTTGCAGTCACTACAATTCAAAATGGCATCAAGTGATAGAGGAATTAAAATTAAAAGATGGCCTATATGTTACATTCTCGATTAACAGACTTTTTTCATTTATTGACACCCCCTCCCGCTATTAGTCCGTTGAATCGATTTTACCGTATATATTATAGGAGATTTGGGCCCTTGTCTGTTAGCTCCTGTGGAAGGCCAGAAGTTACATCATATATGGCAAAGACTCAGCCAAGTGACCACCTGGCCTTTGACCTTTGGAGAATGTCAGAATGACATTGTTCTGTTTAACAACTACTTTTCCCTGCCAATTTCTTCCTTATACCTCTCATATTGCCAGCACAACCTTCTAGCTCATCAATAGCAAATTCTTCTGAAAATTCATCACCTTAGGAACTTGCAAGGAAATGAATGAATTATTGTTATCTGTGTTGGGGTTATTTGTGTATCTGACAACTTCTTTAGCATGTCTGCTTAAAGGGAATGGACGGGAAAGGCTTTTATAGTGCTAAATACAGTGTTATAGAGCAATTATTTATGGACACATGCAGGTGAAAAAACTAGTGTTAGACCAAAAACCAACAAAAACATGATTATAACAAAATACGCACACTAGTTAGAGCATACATCTCAACAAAATCATTTCATAATGGTGGTGGTGATAGATTTTCTGGTTGGTGGACTTAATATCATAGATTAGTAATTTTTGAGTGAGTGCTTGTAAAAAAAAAAGGCCCAATTTATCGTAAACATTTATGCACTGGTGGGTGATAGTACACATTTCAAGAAAATCACGTCATAAAGGTGATGGTCACTGCTGGAAGAAGTAACCAGAAATTTTACTTAAGCATGATACTGTTATTTAAAAATAAGGTTGCTGGGGGAAAAGTAAAAGGTAGGCTTATTTCTAAGAACACAAGTGAAAGTGAAAAGTACCATATTTTAAGATATACAAAACATGCTTGATATAAATGGAAAATAATGATTACTCAATGTATTGAGTTGATGAATTGGCATAAGGGGATGTGGTCACTAGTACTAAACAAAAGCTCAGACTCCCATATTTGATTGATGCACTAGCACCCAGATGACCCTAGAGTGAATATACATGATGATAATTGATGTACATAAAAGCCCATTGTCAAGGAAAACATGGAGTGGGTTATCACTCCATGGTTTTATCTCTTAATTTCCCCCTTCTTGATAGTAATAATTTTACTTAATGATTAGTGCAATTATCTGCTATATTTATGTCATATTTCCTACTGCCAAGGAAGCCCTAATGCCCTATTTAAATTACATTAAAAAGTATAGGGATTAGACTGAAGAACTCAGTCATGTATCCCTTAGGACAGTTGAGGCTAGTCTGTACTTCTATAGAGAGTTTGATGTCTGTTACTCAAGCAATACTGGAGTTGTTTTTCCTAATTTGGTCCCTGAACTTAAGCTTTGTACCATTTATTCCTAATCCATCCACATTTATGTACATGGTATTGAATGTGAAGCTGCTACCATCTGGCACTCTTGGGTTCTCGGAGCTAGTGGTGGGAGGAATGTTCTGTCTTCTGGCATCATTTGGGTCTTTCCTCCCTTTTTTCCCCAGTCTAATTGGATCCTTTAGTCCTCTCTTGGTTTATTATCTCTAACAAGTACCTTACTAAATGATTCTTTTCTAGCAAGTTTCTTTGCCTTCTTTAGCACCCCTTGGCTACAGATCTCCACATCAGAGGTAGTTCTCTGTTATTGTTTCCGTATACCTTGCCTCCATCTACCGATTCTCCTAGCTTCTTTAACCTCAAGATTTGCATTTGGCATATCCATCACAATTAGTTTTTTGACTCAGTTGTTCTCCTCAACTTCCCCTTTGTCTTTGTTATCTCCTCGTCCTCAAACACGTAAGCTTTGGAATCCTGTTCCTACTTTTGTCTCTTTTTATAACCTCTTTACCTTTAAAAGTCAGGTCTACAAACACCTGTAGAGCCCTGATTGATTTCTACTCTCTTTTCCTCTCACTTCCTCTCTTTCACTATAAAAGAAATTAGATTACCTGCCCAAAGGTCACCACCCATATATGAGTTAATCTCATTTTCTAATCTCCGTTGAGAGGTAGCACATTCCTGCAAATCTAATACTTTCTGCTCCTTCGGATCTGCAAAGTTCTTGACCCATGTAAGGCTCATGCTCATGACGATATTTCAACTCATGTGATGAATGTGTGTATGCATTCAGACAGTCCACTTAAGACGCACTTCAAGGTGTCAATGGAGAGAGGCAAAATACAAAGCGAAAGGAAAAGAACTAACGTCAAACCAATTTATAGGAAAGGATGTTGGTAACAGGCACTGACCTACAGACTGATCTCAGAGTGTGGTGTGTAAGGTTCTGGAAAAGATTATTTGAGGGCAATTGGATGATTTTTTATAAAGGAGAAATTACATGTGTGAGAGACAGCACAGTTTTAGGGATACAAGGTCGGATGTAACAAACCCACTAGGGCTCTATGAGAAAGTGAGCTCAGTCTTAGACAAAAGGATGGATGGGTGGAGTGTCTGTATCCAGACTGACAGAAAGCATTTGACACTGAACTGCATGGGAGGCTAATTAAGAAGCTGGACCTTCAAGCAGGATTAAGGGAGAACTCTTTTGATGGGTAGAAGGTAATCTCACTTTGGGCAAGTGAGGATGCATATCAGAGGAGCTTTCTTCAGATTGATTACCATATGTAAATGACTTGCCTAAAGGCATGGACTCCTTCTTAAATGTGTTTGTAGACGATGCAAGTGTCATGAGGGTAGTGAAAGGCAAGGAGGATTGCTTCAACTTGCTAGGAGACCTAAAGAAGTACTTTTATTGCTTAAGAGTGGTGTATCAGTGGAATACTGTAAACTGAAAGACTTACCAGAAGAGATTTAAGTACTTTTATTGATAAGAGTGGTGTATCAGTGGAATACTATTAACTGAAAGACTTACCAGAAAAGATTTAAAGAAATACTCTTATTGCATGTGAGTGGTGTATCAGTGGAATACTGTAAACTGAAAGACTTACCAGAAAAGATTTAAAGAAGTACTTTTATTGCATAAGAGTGGTGTATCAGAGGAATACTGTAAACTGAAAGATGTGTTGAATGCAGTCAGCATACAAAAATTTAAAAGGTTGCATTTGTGAGATGAGGCCCCAAGAGTGTAAAAAACACCTTCCCTATACAGTAAAAATAGGAAGTTACAATAGCAAAATTACATACATGTAGCATTCATTGAGAGAGGGAGTTCTATGATATGAGTATGGACCAGTGCTATAGAAGGTTCTTTGAAATTAGAGAAACAAATCAGAAAGCAAATGAATGACTACTTGCAATGGAGAGACTTTCTAACTAGGAGACAACACAGTTGTAGGGAAAGGAGGACTGCATAACCAGTCTTCTAGACTTCTAGGACACGTTGAACTTCACCTTAGATGACAGAGAGGGATGAGTAGGCTGTGTTTTTGGAGTGCCAAAATGTCTCTAACAGTCATCCCTATCAGGGATTGATTAAAAAGTGAGATCTGCAGTTAGGAATAATGGGTGGGTTTCTTCTCGGAGACTAGACTACCTAATTGGAAGAGCACACACACACAAAAAAAAAAAAAAAAACAGAAAAGAGGTACATCATAGTTGTATGGGGTAACAAGTGGCGTGCTGCAGGGCTTGATCTTGGACTCGCTACCATTTGTAGTGTTTGTAAACCCATTTGTAGTGTTTGTAAACGACTTGCCTGATGGACTAGAATTGTATGTAGACATGTTTTTGGATGATGCCAAGGTCATGAGAGAAATGATGATGATAACATCAACCTGAAGAGTGGCCTAGGAAAATTCCAGAATTTGTCAGATAAGTAGATGATGAGAGTGTATTCAAGTAAGGGGTAGATAATGAAGAAAGTAGAAAGCAAAAGAAGGCCTTGATGTGATTACTGTATTGTTTAGCAAGAATCAGATTACAAAAATTGGCAAGTAAAAGAGACCTAGGGGTCAACATTGTGCCTAATCTATGGCTGCAGCTACACATCAGGAGAATCAAGAAAAGACTAACTCTTCTGGTGGATATAAAAAGTTGGGTCTTCAGGCAAGAAAAAAAAAAAAAAAGTTGGTAGAAGATGATCTTAGTGGAAGGAAACAAAGGATGTATGTAAAGAGAACCATCATCATATGGGTAGAAGTAACAAGTGGTGCACATAGCTCTATATGAGCAATGTACATGATTGCTGGATAGATTTTACTGTACCTGAATATGGTTGTGGATGTTGGCAAAGTCATGAGGGAAGTAAAAAGCCATAGGTTTGCATCAACTTAAAGGGGGAATTAGACAAAGCCCATAGTTTTTCTATGTATAATTGATGAAATTCTACCTGAGTAAACGTAACAAGATGATTCATTGTGAAATCAGGTCAGTATGTATGTTGTCTAGCAGGAAAAAGACTGCAGGAATGTGTTTGTGAGAGGGACTTGGAAGTGACATCATCTGTAACATGTTGCCAGAGTCTCCTTTCAAGAGAATAGTTGAGACAAATAGTTGTCTAACAAGTATTTGAAAAGCATTGAATTTTCCAGCTAAGATTTTATTTTACAATTTGGTCACATCCTCCAGAGGGCTAGAACTAGAATATGGTATGGTCACCACACTTAAAGAAGCACAAAGAATTAACAGAGAAGTTCAATGGAGGCCAACAAAGATGTTACTGGGATTGAGAGTGCTGAGTTACAGGGAAAGGCAAGAAACCTTAGATTTCCCACAGTGGAAGAGAGAAGAGTGAGGTATGACTTGATCACAGCCTTTAGGTTTTTAAATCGGCTTGATTATGTAGATGTAGGTGGGATAAAACAACCAGAGGCCATCACATGAAGTTAAAGGAGAGGTTATTGAAAGGACTGTAAAGTGCTTTTTATAGTACATGAGTCTTGGACAAATGGAATAAACTGAATGAGGAAATAGTAAATATGAATAGCATAAGCATGCAAACTTAAAAAGGTTTATGGTGTATGGTATATGGTTCAAGGAAATATTTATCAAGCTCTTTGTGTAAAACATAGGGCCAAAACTAGAATATGCTTCTTAAGTGTGGTTACTAATCCTAAAGAAGCAGAAGGAGCTAACAGAGTAAGACAACAGTTCAGTTTTTAAGCCAGATTGATGACACAGACAGCGAAAATTTCTTTGAAAGACTTTCTTTTCTTTCAAACTATTCGCCATTTCCCGCATTAGCGAGGTAGCGTTAAGAACAGAGGACTGGGCCTTGAGGGAGTACCCTCACCTGGCCCAATTCTCTGTTCCTTTTTTTGGAAAATTAAAAAAAAAACGAGAGGGGAGGATTTCCAGCCCCCCGCTCCCTCCCCTTTTAGTCGCCTTCTACGACACGCAGGGAATACGTGGGAAGTATTCTTTCTCCCCTATCCCCAGGGATAGCAAGAAATAAAGGAAGAAACTTGTTACAAATGATGTAAAGAAGCACTTGCACAGTGTAACAGTGGTGGATGAATGGAACAGACTGATAGGTGAAATAGAAAATTTGTTTAGCAAAGAAAATGTAAAAAGTTTTATGATAGTAAAGAAGGTTGAAGGGGTGGTGACCCATAAGTGTGAAATTATTTAGATATACAGTACAATTAGTAATTGCACAGAATAATGAGATGACCATAAAATGCTCATGGTCCAGATGAAATCTCATCATATATGCTGAAAATATGGGCAGAATATGCCAGATACACAGCTTGAATCACTATTCAAGATATCCCTGGAGAGAGGCATAATGCCAAGGGCATGTAAAAGGACAATTGTAATACCCATGAATAAGAAAGGAGACTGGGAACAGGCATTGAATTATAAACTATTCTCAGTAATGAGTGTGGTGTGTAAGGTTCTGGAAAAGATTATTTGAAAGCAAGTAGATGACTTTCTAAGGAAAAGAAATTTTCTAAGTAAGTGACAGTGTGGCTTTAGGGAAAGGAGATAACTAAACTCATTGAGTTTTATGAGAGTGAGCTCAGTCCTGAACAAAAGGGAAGGCTGAGGGTATTATCTGTATCTGGACTGTCAGAAGGCATTTGACACTCCCACATAGGAGGTTGATTAAGAAGCTGGGTCACCAAGCAGGAATAAGAGGGGAACTCCTACGTTGGTAAGAAGATTATCTCAGTGAGAGGGATGAAAGGGTGCATGTTAGAGGTGCCTTTTCCAAATGGGTTGAGTTGACCAGTGATGTGCTACAGGGTTTGGTTCTGAGACTATTGCTCATCTTTATCTGCATTAATGACTTGCCTGAAGGTATGAAATACTACTTGAATATGTTTGCAGATGATGCAAATGACAAGGGGAAGTGAAAAGCGAGGAGGATTACATCAGCTGATGTAAACAGACTTCAAAGTTGGTCAGAAATGTGGTTAATGAAATTCAACTTGAGCAAATGTAAAGCACTGAGGCTGGGACTAAACAAAAGATAGCCTCAATATGATTATCATTTAGCAGAAAATAAGGATTTTGTGTGAAAAGGACTTAATTTACAGTTTCCCTAACCTGTCACCAGAGTCCCATATTCGAAGAATAGTTAAGGAAACAAACTATCTGCTGGCAGATATCCGAATAGATTTCAAGTATATGGATTAGGAAATGTAATATATATATATATATATATATATATATATTTTTTCATACTATTTGCCATTTACCGCATTAGCAAGGTAGCGTTAAGAACAGAGAACTGGGCCTTTGAGGGAATATCCTCACCTGGCCCCCTTTTCTGTTCCTTCTTTTGGAAAATTAAAAAAACGAGAAGGGAGGATTTCCATGCCCCACTCCCTCCCCTTTTAGTCACCTTCTACAGCGCGCAGGGAATACGTGAGAAGTAGTCTTTCTCCCCTATCCCCAGGGATAATATATGTGTATATATATATATATATATATATATATATATATATATATATATATATATATATATATATATTATCCCTGGGGATAGGGGAGAAAGAATACTTCCCACGTATTCCCTGCGTGTCGTAGAAGGCGACTAAAAGGGGAGGGAGCGGGGGGCTGGAAATCCTCCCCTCTCGTTTTTTTTTTAATTTTCCAAAAGAAGGAACAGAGAATTGGGCCAGGTGAGGGTATTCCCTCAAGGCCCAGTCCTCTGTTCTTAACGCTACCTCGCTAATGCGGGAAATGGCGAATAGTTTGAAAGATATATATATATATATATATATATATATATATATATATATATATATATATATATATATATATATATATATATATATATAATTGGTACTCTTACTCTTACACCCTTTTGAACACTCAAAGTTTATTCTGGAGAAAGAGCATTCTATGGATCAGCTTTTATGGTAGTCACTGTAACAAATTTGACATGGAGACTTGTTTCTGATGTGTGTATATGTATATATGTGTGCAGTGTATATCAGACAGCTCTCATGCGGAACCAAGTTCACCTCCTCTTCTCTGGAGAGTGTAGGAAAGTGAAGAATCACAGGAATCTAGGTGCCAATTGGTCCAAAGTACTTTACATTTACCACTCATTATTGGCTGAGCAAAGGTAAACAAAGTAGTGGATACAAATACATTGTATTTTAAACAGCAATAGGTCCTTTTGAGGCTGTATGAGATACAAGAAGAGATATGAAACTCATAGATCAGTGTTTATGTGTAGAGAGACATACATATTTAAGATATAGAAATTGATGTAAACTTTCATGTAGCTAAGGAGGCACAGATAATGACACTCATGGATTTGAAGCAAAATATTCATCAAGTCTCTGAAACATATCTATGGCACCACTTTGAAGAAAAAGTACTTCACCTCATTTAAGGTAAAACATTTGCCCCTAAGTTTGCAACCACTACTACAAGTGAATTCGTATGAATCTATCCTTAAGTAGCTCATTAGACAGAGATCACTGAAGGCTTTCACAGTTTTGAATGCCTGTATCAAATGACTTCTTAACCTTCTCTTTCCTAAACTAAATAGATTTAAGTCTTTTAGTTAGTTCTTGTAGGATTTGCTTCACACACTGGGAATCATTTTAGTAGCTTGCCTCTATATTTTTTCCATTCTGTCTGTCGTTTTCAAGTAGAGTAACCAAAACTGAAAACAATATTCAGGCTGGGGATGCACAACTGAATTGTAAAGAGTAAGAATTTCTCTGGACTTAGATTTGATAGCCCCACAAATAAATACAAGAATTTTGTTTCCTCTTTTAATTGATTTTGTGCACTGTTAATCTGGCTTTAGGTCACCAAAGATTATTACACCTAAGCATTTACCGTTTATAGTTCAAGAGAATTCATACTGTAGCAACCTTTTCCATTTTTACCACCAATATGCATTTATTGATATTAGAATTCAATTGCCTTCTATGAGTCCAATCCATCAGTTTGTTTTTGTGTGAACATAAACATTCAATTTCTGTTGTAGATTTGTTTCCCACCATAATGTCATCTGCAAATTTTGATATCTTACAATGCGAATCACCACACGAAGGAATTCAAACAGCAATAGGCTGTTTGTGATAGTGGAAAATATCAGAAACCCACAGTGTGATGAAAGTTAGAAGACATACAATTAAATTCATTGCCCATTCAAACATTACATAAGAGAAGAGTAACTGTAGGAAGAGAGTGCATAATGTTATGGTGATGTTGATAATATATCCTTCAAAGAATATTTATTAACTGGCACAAATGAAAGGTGAAAACAATGAAGAGACAATTAGGATGGTATGAAAAGAAGTTAAACATGCTCTTCTCAGGATAGGAAAGTGTTGTGGGAGATTTTAAAGATACAGGTTGGGATAATATGAATTCTCATGAAGACTCAAGCAAGTTTACAGAGTATATGAATAACAATTCTTTTCCAGTATGACACCAGAGGGACTGATGTTCCATCATCACTAGGTGATATTATTAATTTTTTCATAATTGATCACTATCTTCTGCATTAGTGAGGTAGTGCTGAAACCATAGTTCCCTAACCACAACCAAACCCCCTTTCCATCATTTTCCCCAGACGCTTCACGTGCCTTGGTCCAGTCATCGACGGCACGAGAACCCCAGATACCACATCGTTCCAATTCACCGTATCCCATCCACACCTTTCACCCTCCTACATATTTGGGCCCTGTTCACTCATAATCTTCACTCCATCCTTCCATGTCCAATTTGGTCTCCCTGTTCTTCTTCCCTCCACTTCTGACACATCCAACCTCTTTGTCAAAATTTTCTCATTCATTCTCTCCATATATCCAGACTGTTTCAGCACACCCTCTTCAGCTCCCTTGACCACACTGATTTTTATTACCACACCTCTCTTACCCTTTCATTACTTAATCAAACCACCTCACGCCACACAGTTTCCTTAAACATTTCCTTATTATTATTATTGTAATTATTATTTATTTATTTAAGGCCTCTAGGGCCTTCATTCAGAAAGCAGTAATAATAATGATAATAATAATAAAAATAATAATGATAATAATGATAATAATAATAATATTTATTTATTTATTTATTTATTTTGCTTTGTCGCTGTCTCCCGCGTTAGTGAGGTAGCGCAAGGAAACAAACAAAAGAATGGCCCAACCCACCCACATACACATGTATATACATACATGTCCACACACGCAAATATACATACCTATACATCTCAACATATACATATATATATATATATATATATATATATATATATATATATATATATATATATATATATATATATATATACACATATTTACATGATTCATACTGTCTGCCTTTAGTCATTCCCATCGCCACCCCGCCACACATGAAAATAACAACCCCCTCCCCCCCTCATGTGCATGAAGTAGCACTAGGAAAAGACAACTAAGGCCACATTTGTTCACACTCAGTCTCTAGCTGTCATGTAATAATGCACCGAAAACCACAGCTCCCTTTCCACATCCAGGCCCCACAGAACTTTCCATGGTTTACCCCAGACACTTCACATGCCCTGGTTTAATTCATTGACAGCACATCGACCCCTGTATACCACATTGTTCCAATTTACTCTATTCCATGCACGCCTTTCGCCCTTCTATGTGTTCAGGCTCCGATCGCTCAAAATCTTTTTCACTCCATCCTTCCACCTCGAATTTGATCTCCCACTTCTCCTCGTTCCCTCCACCTCGAATTTGATCTCCCACTTCTCCTCGTTCCCTCCACCTCTGACACATGTATCCTCTTTGTCAATCTTTCCTCACTCATTCTCTCCATATGACCAACCCATTTCAATACACCCTCTTCTGCTATCTCAACCACATTCTTTTTATTACCATATATCTCTCTTCCCTTCTCATTACTTATTCGATCAAACCACCTCACACCACATATAGTCCTGACATCTCATTTCCAACACATCCACCCTCCTCCGCACAACCCTATCTATAGCCCATGCCTCACAACCATATAACATTGTTTGAACCACTATTCCTTCAAACATATCCATTTTTGCTGTGAGATAACGTCCTCGCCTTCCACACATTATTCAAGACTCCCAGAACCTTCGCCCCCTCCCCCACCTTGTGACTCACTTCCGCTTCCATTGTTCCATCCGCTGCCAAATCCACTCCCAGATATCTAAAATACTTCCCACGTATTCCCTGTGTGTCGTAAAAGGCGACTAGAAGGGGAGGGAATCCTCCTCCTCCACTTTTTTATTTTTTTTTTCTTCTCCAAAAGAAGGAACAGAGGAGGGGGCCAAGTGAGGATATTCCCTCTAAGGCTCAGTCCTCTATTCTAAACACTACCTTGCTAATGTGGTAAATGGCTAATATTTATGAAAAAAGAAAAAATTAATGTAAATATATATATATATATATATATATATATATATATATATATATATATATATATATATATGTGTGTGTGTGTGTGTGTGTGTGTGTGTGTGTGTGTTTTTAACAGGTACCAATTGACCAACCATGTCGTATAGTTTTGAGTATCTGCTATATTTTTTCCCCACCCATCAGGCAAATGTTGTGGTAATTTTTTTTCAGTCCAGCAGTCAGTCTATCTTATTAAAACAAATACAGGCAATAAACCCATCGGAATATCTGTCTATATCCTGTAGGAAATACTTCATACCATATTTATATCATATATATTATTATATATTATATTTTATTATTATATATATTATTATGTCTGTTTCCTTGCGCTACCTCGCAAACGCGGGAGACAGCGACAAAGTATAAAAAAAAAAAAAAAAAAATGTTATTATGTAATAAATTCAAGGAGAGTAATCCAATTATTGCAGTGAAAAGTATTTCGGTGTCCACCGCTTATGGTAGATAAGATCCAAAACCGTGTTGAAATATACCAATAGAGTACAGTATGTACCTTCAGAATCATCAAATTTGTGTTTATACAATTCAGTTGAACAGGTTTTGACATAAAGTAAGAGAAGATTCATTGTCAGTCAGAGAGAAAAAAAAAAAATAATTTCTCCTACCTCCTTTCCCCAGATTATTTTTCCAGCCACTGATTAACGAAATAGTTAAATACACTGAAAAACAATTTTCTTTCTTATGAAAGAAAAGAACATGATAAAGAATAATTAAACAACCAAGAAACAAGTAATATAGTCTGATATAGTCTGCAGCATACCATGGGAAAAGTGTAAGAAACTTTTGGTGGAAGCATATTGCTATCTTACAAATGTGGTAAAGTAAGGTAATTAGCACTTAGAATTAGTTCTAAATGTATCAAAATAACACAGTGTATACCATCCAACTTCCTGAAGATATATTCAAATGAGCCAATTGAGTAGTTCTCAATATATAAGAGAACATTTTGTAGCCAAAGAAGAAAATTGTTTTGCCCAAGTGCTCTTCCAAGCTGAAATATGTCTTAAATCAAACAAGTATGAAATGAAAAACTTTGTATTATAATAATGATAATAATAATAATAATAAAGATAATAATAATAGGTGAGGTTGTATCTGTCACTGAATAAAAGGAGTCCACTTTTGTCGGAGAACTTATTTCCCTGCTACTGATTGTAGCACAGCTTTAGAGCTACAGGAGCTACATGAACTTGGTCCAAGAGTAATATATATATACTTTTCTTATTCATAATTACCCCAGAACCAGTTATTAAGAAAAAGTTGTGGTGTTTCCTATATTCTCTTTCTGAAGGCTTGTGCAGCCCAAGGCTGCCCTACTAATTGCAGGTAAATGTGTACTCCTATGTAGTAAGAAGAGCCCTCACCCTACTCATGCAAAGCAAAGGATATTAGTTTGAAAATTGATAAATAAGGTAGCTAGATTATGTACAAAATAACCAATTGGTGGCACAAGCATTTGGTACTTCATAAAACAGTTATGCTTGAAAAGATACAGAGGTTTCATTGAAATTTATTGATTTTTCTCTCTCCTTCTGCTGATTTTATTAAAGATGCTGAATACTACCAGAAATTTTTTTATTTATATTAAAAGACATTCAACTTCAAATTTTTTGACAGGTATCACACAGCTGGTGTCTGGTCTCGGCAGCAGCATGGGAACACTTGTGTCTGGAATAGGCCCTCCAATCGTTACCCCGCTGGTGGTATCTCAGCCTCAGCGTGCTGGTGTACCAAGCAATGTAACAACGGTGGGGAGTAAGGGCCTAAAGGCTACTGCTGTGGGAGGTAATACAAACAGTGTGCCACTGGTGTCAACTCAGTATACCACTTCCCTAGCAAGTGGTTTAGGAGGACTAGTGAAACCTGTGGTTGTAGTTTCTGCTCCAGCAGCAGTTGCAGGGATGATGGCTGGGGCTCACACAGTGGCCTCTGGCAAACCCTGATGTGCACCAAGTAGAGACAATCCCAGGAGAGTACAAGCCATACCTCAGCTGTGGGCTGGACTTGAGACTGATAGTCTCTTTTATTGCCCACTTTCATCGCCACTCTCATTCTTCATCGTCATACTTGTTATCATGATAAAACTTAGTACATATTTTCATGTTTATTTTTATGTGAGATCTAACTTGTCACTCATGGCAAGTTTCTCTGTGTACATTTTCATTACCGGTGATGTTGGAGATAATAAGGATATCTAGTTATTCTTCATTTTAAAAAATTTTATTAGGTAAATTATTTTATAAGGTGGCCAGCATGGAATCCAGGCTGCACCAGGAAGTGTGTTGTACTGAAAGTGATTGTGGCTATTACTGCCTGTCAGGTTTAGCTAAGGTCACCAATCTGTGATAGTGGTTCATCTGGTGACTCTTGTTCTATGAGGGTTACTGGGTAGGACTTCATTATGCTGGTGGATGCACACTGCTCAACATGGTGCTAGCCACCATATTTGTGTTGCGCTCACTGGTGTATATAGCATCACCCACCTGGTTGTTGGTGTTATTGTTATCAATCCTTGTTGTAAATGTATTATCTTGATTATGTATTGTGTATGTATGCTTTTTTTTTTACCAAATGATCCTTTTAAAGGTGATTAAATGTTAATGTGACCCCCTTTAATGCTCTGCATACAAAGTATGCTCGAGTCCGCAATTACTGACAGCGATATACACCCGCTCAGGGTGACGCAGTCCCTCCCCCCTCCCCTTCCTCAGAGCTGCCGCCCACCTCACCAAATATCCCAAATGTACAAATTCAACTGATAGTCAGTTGTTATATGCAAGTGTATTGGCTGCAGTCTATTATTCTAAGTGTTTAGTGTCACTCTGGGCGGCAGTACTATGCCAGATCTCAGGGTTGACAGGAGTCTTTGGACCCCTGCTCACCTCAGTGCAAACAAGCCATACCCAAACCCTTTTAATTGATAGTAAAATGTTTCAAATGTCTTGCAGTCTTTTATTACATCCTCAGTAAATTTTTGTATTTATATATCACAGTTCCCATGAAATAGGTGCTTTATTAAACCTGAAAGTTAATTCTGGTATTGAAATACTATATATAGAATACCAAGCATAGTTCCCCAAACTAATCTAAAGAATAATTTGGTTTGCATTTCAGATATGATTTGTAAGTATTTCCATAGATTTGCGTGATACACAAGTATGACAACCATTCCCTCCATCACTTACCATCTAATTTGTGCATATTCTTGATGTTCCACTCTTAAACTTTTGCCATTTTTAGTAGGCTTGAATTTTTGCAAGTGCTATTGATCTCTCCTTCATTTCCATTGTAACTGTTGATCATAATCTTGCTGACCACTGCTGGCTGGAATATTCTTAATACTTTCATTAAATCAGTGTAAAAGTTACCTTTCATATTGTACAGTACAAAGATGTTACTCATAAGTGGTCTATGGTAGTGCTAAAAATAAAACATTTTTAGTTTAAGTAGGAACTAATAATGCACTGAAGGAGAGATTGCTAGAGCTGTTTGAGAAATATCACCAGCTTCTTCAATGTTTTCAAACAAAATCGGTAACATTATTGCAGAAATACTGTCCAAGATTGGTACTAGGAGTAACTTCATCAGTAAGGCCTGGATGTGGATAGGGAGCTGTGGTTTCAGTGCATTACACATGACAGCTTGAGACCGAGTGTGAATGAGTGTGGCCTTTTTCGTCTTTTCCTGGCACTACCTTGCTATTTCCTGTGTGGTGGGGTAGCAACAGAAATGGATGAAGGCAAGCAAGTATGAATATGTACATGTGGATATATATGTATATGTCTGTGTATGAACAGAGAAGGGGGCCAGGTGAGGATATTCCCTCAAAGGCCCAGTCCTCTGTTCTTAATGCTACCTCGCTATCGTGGGAAATTGGCGAATAGTATGAAAGAAAGAAAAAAGTCTGTGTATGAATATGTATGTATATGTGCGTGTATGGGCGTTTATATATAGAGTAGATGGGTCATTTTCCATCTGTTTCTTGGCTCTACCTCGCTGATGTGGGAAACAGTGATTAAGTATAATAATAATAGTACCCCAGAGGTTTCACTTACCCTGGTTCAGTCCATTGACAGCACACATGGACACAGTTTACCACATCGTTCCAATCCACTCTATTCCTTGCACGCCTCTCACCTTCCTTATGTTCAGGCCCCAATCGCTCAAAGTCTTTTTCACTCCATCCTTCCACCTCCAATTTGGTCTCCCACTTCTCCTTGTTCCCTTCAACTCTGATGCTTATCCTCTTTGTTAATCTTTCCTCGCTCATTCTCTCATGTCCAAACCATTTCAACAAACCCTTCTCTGCTCTCTCAACCACACACTTATGATTTCCACACATCTCTCTTACCCTTTCATCACTTACTCGATCAAACCACCTCACACCACATATTGTCCTCAAACATTTCATTTCCAACACATCCACCCTCCTCCATACAACTCTATCTATAGCCCATGCCTTGCAACCACATAACACTGTTGGAACTTTTCCTTCAAACATACCCATTTTTGCTTTTTAAGATAATGTTCTCTCCTTCCACACATTCTTCATCGCTCCCAAAACCTTTGCCCCCTCTCCTACCCTGTGACTCACTTCCGCTTCCATGGTTCCATTCACTGCTAAGTCCACTCCCAGATATCTAAAACACTTCATATCCTCCAATTTTTCTCCATTCAAACTTACATCCCAATTAACTTGTCCCTCATCCTTCCTAAGCCTAATAACCTTGTTCTTATTCACATTTACTCTCAACTTTCTCCTTTCACACTATTTTTCCAAACTCAGTCACCAACCTCTGCAGTTTCTCCCCCGAATCATCCACCAGAGCTGTAACATTAGTGAACAACTGACTCACTTCCTTGGCCCTCTCATCCACGACAGACTGCATACTTGCCCCTCTCCCCAAAACTTTTGCAGTTACCTCCCTAAAAACCTCATCCATAATGAAATTAACCATGGGGACATCATACACCCCTTCCGCAAACCAACATTTACTGGGAACCAATCACTCTCCTCTCTTCCTACTCATACACATGCCTTACATTCTTGGTAAAAACTTTTCATCTCTTCTAGCAACGTAACTTCCACTCCATATACTCTCAAGACCTTCCACAAAGCATCTCTATCAACCCTGTCATATGCCTTCTCCAGATCCATAAATGCTTCATGCAAATTCATGGTTTTTTCTTTTTCAAATATTTCTCACACATTCTTGAAAGCAAACACATGATCCACACATCCTCTACCACTTGTGAGACCACATTGCTCTTCCCCAGTGTGATGCTCTGTACATGCCTTCACCCTCTTAATCAATACCCTCCCATATAATTACCCAGGAATACTCAACAAACTTATGCCTCTGTAGTTTGAACACTCACCTTTATCCCCTTTGCCTCTATACAGTGGCACTATGCATGCATTCCTCCAGTCCTCAGGCACCTCAACATGGTCCATACATACATTGAATATCTTTACCAACCAATCAGCAACACTGTAACCCCCTTTATTAATGAATTCCACTGCAATACCGTCCAAACCCACCGCCTTGCCAGATTTCATCTTCCACAAAGCTTTCACTGCCTCTTCTTTCTTTACCAAACCATTCTCCCTGACCCTCTCACTTCGCACACTACCTAGCCATGAGAAGAGGAATCTTGAGAGGCAAGTGTTTTGGGAGCAGCTGAGTGAGTGTGTCAGCAGTTTTGATGTATGACACCAGGTATTAGTGATGGGTGATGTAAATGTGAAGGTAATAATGTCGCAGTTGAGGGTATAATTGGGGTTCGTGGGATATTGTGTTATGAATGGAAATGGTGAAGGGCTTGTGTGATGGAAAAAGACTAGTGATTGGGAATAGCTGGCTTAAAAAAAGGAATATACTTAGGTATACCCATGTTAGTAGGAGAGATGGTCAATGGTCCCAGCTAATATAATTACTACTTCTACCCTAGCTACTATTTTACTGCTCCTGTTATTTTGCTTAATGGCAAGGCTAGCACTCACTGCAGGAAAATCTAGTTTAAAAAAATGAGGTGTGTGAGTTAAGTATTGTCAAGTGTTATGTGTGACATGGAGAGATTGCATGTTTGTGGACAGAATGCCAGCAGTGCATGTGTGAATGAGGCAGAAAGGAAAGAAAAAGCTACCTGGGTCAAAGGAGTGCAACTTGACAACTACAGAAGTCTGGCTCACTATGCAGCCATCACTAATCCTCCTAATACCCAGGCAGGTAGTACCTTCCTGGTCAGTGGCTGCCTACCAATTTCCTTACTATCTTGTAAAAACCTCTCAATACATCCAATAATTTTTCGTGACTCCATGTATTTATAGTATTTTCCACAAAGCTTCTCTGTCAACCCTATTAAACTCTTTCTCCAAGTCCACAAATATGACATATAATTCACTCTCAGTCTCATGAGTATTTTCAACTCAAATTCTTTAAAACAAAATCTGATCCACGCAAACTCTACCTTTCCTGAAGCCGCACTGCTCCTCCCTTGTCAGATCTGCATATTCTCAAGCACCACTCTCCCATACAATGTAAGAGGTATACTGACCAGAAGTATATCTCTACATCCATTTTCTCACCTTTCCCTTTATATTATTGCATTATATGTGCATTCTGGCAGTCGTTAGGTATCTCACCTTGGGCCACACACGTTAATTAGCCTCACTAACCAATCAACATGATTTTCACCCCTTTCTAGAGTTGGTTTCTCATAAAGCTTATAGGCTGTACTTTGTTCAGTGCATGGAATCTGACTGAACTCAATGCTTTTGTCCATTACAAA
Organism: Panulirus ornatus; assembly: GCF_036320965.1. Lineage (NCBI taxonomy): Eukaryota > Metazoa > Arthropoda > Malacostraca > Decapoda > Palinuridae > Panulirus > Panulirus ornatus. The sequence goes on from NC_092281.1 coordinate 13,234,981, forward strand.
TATATACCAGGTACAAATATATCACAATCTTTAATTTTCACATCAAGAGTCTTTACAGAAAGATTTTCATTCATTACATCAAATATTAAAAACCATCATATAAGTATATGATTATAAGACATATTATAAACATTTCATTGGAAAACAGATGAATGAAACAATGATTTTAGTAATTAAATTATTTATTACACTGTCTAAAAAGGGAATAATAGAATGCTTATTCAACTAATGGTCACTAGCCTCAACTTCTTTCAGACTCGATGATAAATGAACGATTAATTTTTGCTTCTGGTTCTTGCAACAATACATGGAGACTGCCATCACTGTAAAGAAATGAGTCAAAATTAGTTAATACTTTATCAACAAAACAAGTCAAAAGAAAGGACACAACGTACCTGACAAATATGTTTTGGGAAGCATCTTTATCTCAAGGATTTAGTGTTGCTGTCTCTTATCATCCACGGCAGGGTTGGGTTAGGGACCTAAATTCTGAAAATAAATCCACAAAAAGTTTTTGTTGCCTCAGACAGATGTGACATGCCTGTAATTGCTCTCAATATGAGATGCAACTTCATGTGGGTGAGTGAAATGTGAAAGGAATGTAAGGAAAGAAAGTTACAAGTCTTAAAATGGAAAAATTAGCTTTGTGTAAGACAAGGTTAAGAGGTAGTGGGACCTGTAAGTGGAATGTGAAGGGTGTGAAATCAGGCTTGTAATATGACACTGACAGTTATTCGAGACAAAGCATGGGGATGTTAATGAAGAACGAATCATTTAAGATGTTTGTCTGCAAAGTATCAATTTAAAATTATTCTATGAGAAATTCATATGTGACAGGTTTAGAATTATTGTAATGGATGCATATGCATCATGTAATGGGTGGAAAGAAGAATATACTGATATTTGCTAGAAAAACTTGAAAGGCAGTGGATTATTACATCCAGGGAAAAACATGTGATGAGTGGCTTGATGGATGGTTAAGAAATGACTGAATCCCTTTAGATGCCCAAAAAGGATACTTAATGAGAGAAAGAGGGTGTGTAGAACAGATTCATGCACCTGGAGTAGTAGTGGAGAATTTTTTGGAGAAAAAGGAAGTTGATACATTAACAAATTTCAGGAAAGCATATGATTAAATGAATAGGATAACTCTCTTAAATATAAAGCATTGAGATAATACAATTAATGAGACAATACACTTGTGGAGAAATACAGATGTGGTGAGAAAATATACAGATGTGGCGAGACATTACACATAAAAGTGAAACAACACACACGTGGTGTGACAATACGCATACAGTGAGACAATACACATCCAGTGATATGACACACATGCAGAGAAAATACACATGTAGGGTCATACCTTTTTAAATGAAAATCCAGTTTGATGAACTTCGACTCAGAAGTCAGACTAGTGACATCCACCTGTGAAAATAATACATATTATAATGGACAGAATACAATGCCTTTGATGTTTAGATAAGACTGTATACCATTTGGAGGACCACCTCTTAAAGATTCTAAGCATGGTTTTCAATGAAATCACTCATGTCTGACAAATCTGCATGATTACTTTAATAATATAATGAGCATGTATGATGAGAGCAGAGCAGCTGATGTAATCTATCTAGATTTCTTATATGGATTTGATAAGGTTCTACACTGAAGGCTACTAACTAAAGTTAAGTCACATGGTATAGATAAGGTTGTATTTCAGTGGTTAGGAAATTGGTTGAATGGCCATAAACAGTGTTGATTTATGTTCAAGCCTGAGAATGGTTAGACAGAACAAGTGGTATGACAAAAGGATCAGTCTTAGGACCAGCTCCCTTTCTCATACATATTAATAATAATGGGCTTTATTGTAAGATATCAAATTTCATAGATAGTAAAGTGGGAAATAAGTCTGCTACAAAAACAATATCTGTAGCTTTAAACGTACACTGACAAACTGATAAACTGGGCTTACAGGTGGCAAATAAATTCTAATTAGATAAGTGCAAAGTTTTACACATCTATCTATATCCATATCTCTGATGCCTGTTCCCTTCACGAACTCCCTCTAGGATGTGGCCATGGCAAAAGTCTCCATAACTGGTGAACTTGGGAGCCACCTCTTAGCACAATGTTATTTTAACACATCAATAGTAAAAATGAATACTTCTGAACTACAAGAGGTAAATGGGGAAAAAGACTTGGATGTAACAACCTCTGGTGATCTAGAACCATGTATGCAGTGCACAGAAGCAGTTAAAAAGGTAACTGAAATTCTTAGATTTTTAGGTAAATTCATAGAATTTGAATCCAAGGAAATTTTACTTTCTCTTCACAAGTTACCAGTGTGACCCCACATTGAATACTGTTTTCACTTTTGGTCACCTTACTTGAAAAAAGTCATAGATAAAATGGAGTGAGTCCAAAGTTGAGCTAACTACATAATACCTGGACTGAGACACAAATGACAGCTGACTACACAACTTGAATCTATTCAGTTTAAAAAAAAAGAAATTTAAGAGTTGATCAAATATAGGCATTGAAAATTATCAAAGGCTTCATTAACCTTGATCTAACAAGCTACTTACTTAATAGATTGTCTGATTTCATCTGCAGTAATGGTTACACACTTAATAGATTGTCTGATTTCATCTGTAGTAATGGTTACACACTTATCAGCACACATTTTGCCTCGAATGAGGCAAAATACTTTTTCTTCAAAAGGAGTGATGATATATAGATTGATTTACCAATAAGAGCAGTAAAAAGTAGTATCATAGATACATATACAAACAGAACTGATAAAAATTTTGCTTACAATCCACAACTAACATTTTTTGTGCTTTCTGAGTTAGATGAAAAGTTTTTAGCATTTTTCAGTTTTAATATCTGTCCCGCTTTAACCACAATGATCAATGAGTTTCATATCTCTAACTATATCACAAAGAATTTCAAAGGGGCAAAGTGGTCTACTGCTGTTTGAATTCCTTCATATTCCCTTGGTAACATCTCCAAAGAGGAGCTTGTTCATAATATCAAACTGTATCTCCATTCATCTTATCCAAAAAGTGAAACTATAAAGCAAAACCTGAGAACTTATTATGTATAATGACATATTGTAATATACCTATTTGTACTATATGGGGAGAGAGTTTTGCACACTTTGGGTCCCATCTTTTAAAAACTCTCTACAATCATTAAACTTCTTAAATTTAAGTATGCTGTCTCAATTAATCATGTACTCGCCAGTCATTCTATTCCATTTACCCTCTATTCTAACACTATAAAACCACTTTTTTACATCTTCAACAACTTTCTTGCTTAATTTCCTTTGATTGCTCTAACCCCACATTTCTCAATGAGCTGTTAACTGTCCATGTCGTCAATCTGTTTTAAAAACTTTAAAGTTGTAATCTGCCCACCCCTCACTCTTCTCTTTTCCAAGGTAAGCAAATTTAAAGCCTCTAGCCCTTCCCTGTAACTAAGCTCTCTTAATTCTGATACCTTATTTGTTGCCCTACATCTGTTACATCTATGTGCTTCTTTAGGTGCAGTGGCCAAACTTGAAAAGCATATTCTAATTTTGGCCTTATGTAGGATATGTACAGCTTCCTATATATTTCCTTAAGCTTGAAAGCTATTCTTATATCTGACTGCAGACAGTTTGTCTCAATAACTATTCTCCTAATGTGAGACTCTAACAAAAAGTTAAGGATGATGTCGACTCCTAAGTTCTCACACACAGAATACTGAAGTTTATTTCCTTCAACATAATCATATTAAGGGCTTCTTTCACTTTGTCCCATCATATCTACTTTACATTTACTCAGATTGAATATCATCAATCATGTATCACACCAACTTTGGAGTGTGTTTAGGTTCCCATGTAAGTTGGTGAAATTCTCCTCTCTTTTCACTTTTCTCATGACCTCTGTAATATCTGCAAATATATTTAGGTGGTGAGAGTAAGTGAGCTTGGGAAGGAGACCTGTGTGAAGAAGTATCAAGAGAGACTGTGTACAGAATGGAAAAAGGTGAGAACAATGGAAGTAAGGGGAGTGGGGGAGGAATGGGATGTATTTAGGGAATCAGTGATGGATTGCGCAAAAGATGCTTGTGGCATGAGAAGAGTGGGAGGTGGGCTGTTTAGAAAGGGTAGTGAGTGGTGGGATGAAGAAGTAAGAGTATTAGTGAAAGAGAAGAGAGAGGCATTTGGACGATTTTTGCAGGGAAAAAATGCAATTGAGTGGGAGAAGTATAAAAGAAAGAGACAGGAGGTCAAGAGAAAGGTGCAAGAGGTGAAAAAAAGGGCAAATGAGAGTTGGGGTGAGAGACTATCAGTAAATTTTAGGGAGAATAAAAAGATGTTCTGGAAGGAGGTAAATAGGGTGCGTAAGACAAGGGAGCAAATGGGAACTTCAGTGAAGGGCGTAAATGGGGAGGTGATAACAAGTAGTGGTGATGTGAGAAGGAGATGGAATGAGTATTTTGAAGGTTTGTTGAATGTGTCTGATGACAGAGTGGCAGATATAGGGTGTTTGGGTCGAGGTGGTGTGCAAAGTGAGAGGGTTAGGGAAAATGATTTGGTAAACAGAGAAGAGGTAGTAAAAGCTTTGCGGAAGATGAAAGCCGGCAAGGCAGCAGGTTTGGATGGTATTGCAGTGGAATTTATTAAAAAAGGGGGTGACTGTATTGTTGACTGGTTGGTAAGGTTATTTAATGTATGTATGACTCATGGTGAGGTGCCTGAGGATTGGCGGAATGCTTGCATAGTGCCATTGTACAAAGGCAAAGGGGATAAGAGTGAGTGCTCAAATTACAGAGGTATAAGTTTGTTGAGTATTCCTGGTAAATTATATGGGAGGGTATTGATTGAGAGGGTGAAGGCATGTACAGAGCATCAGATTGGGGAAGAGCAGTGTGGTTTCAGAAGTGGTAGAGGATGTGTGGATCAGGTGTTTGCTTTGAAGAATGTATGTGAGAAATACTTAGAAAAGCAAATGGATTTGTATGTAGCATTTATGGATCTGGAGAAGGCATATGATAGAGTTGATAGAGATGCTCTGTGGAAGGTATTAAGAATATATGGTGTGGGAGGAAAGTTGTTAGAAGCAGTGAAAAGTTTTTATCGAGGATGTAAGGCATGTGTACGTGTAGGAAGAGAGGAAAGTGATTGGTTCTCAGTGAATGTAGGTTTGCGGCAGGGGTGTGTGATGTCTCCATGGTTGTTTAATTTGTTTATGGATGGGGTTGTTAGGGAGGTAAATGCAAGAGTTTTGGAAAGAGGGGCAAGTATGAAGTCTGTTGGGGATGAGAGAGCTTGGGAAGTGAGTCAGTTGTTGTTCGCTGATGATACAGCGCTGGTGGCGGATTCATGTGAGAAACTGCAGAAGCTGGTGACGGAGTTTGGTAAAGTGTGTGGAAGAAGAAAGTTAAGAGTAAATGTCAATAAGAGCAAGGTTATTAGGTACAGTAGGGTTGAGGGTCAAGTCAATTGGGAGGTGAGTTTGAATGGTGAGAGGCTGGAGGAAGTGAAGTGTTTTAGATATCTGGGAGTGGATCTGTCAGCGGATGGAACCATGGAAGCGGAAGTGGATCATAGGGTGGGGGAGGGGGCGAAAATTTTGGGAGCCTTGAAAAATGTGTGGAAGTCGAGAACATTATCCCGGAAAGCAAAAATGGGTATGTTTGAAGGAATAGTAGTTCCAACAATGTTGTATGGTTGCGAGGCGTGGGCTATGGATAGAGTTGTGCGTAGGAGGATGGATGTGCTGGAAATGAGATGTTTGAGGACAATGTGTGGTGTGAGGTGGTTTGATCGAGTAAGTAACGTAAGGGTAAGAGAGATGTGTGGAAATAAAAAGAGCGTGGTTGAGAGAGCAGAAGAGGGTGTTTTGAAGTGGTTTGGGCACATGGAGAGAATGAGTGAGGAAAGATTGACCAAGAGGATATATGTGTCGGAGGTGGAGGGAACGAGGAGAAGAGGGAGACCAAATTGGAGGTGGAAAGATGGAGTGAAAAGGATTTTGTGTGATCGGGGCCTGAACATGCAGGAGGGTGAAAGGAGGGCAAGGAATAGAGTGAATTGGAGCGATGTGGTATACAGGGGTTGACGTGCTGTCAGTGGATTGAATCAAGGCATGTGAAGCGTCTGGGGTAAACCATGGAAAGCTGTGTAGGTATGAATATTTGCGTGTGTGGACGTGTGTATGTACATGTGTATGGGGGGGGGGGTTGGGCCATTTCTTTCGTCTGTTTCCTTGCGCTACCTCGCAAACGCGGGAGACAGCGACAAAGTATAAAAAAAAAAAAAAAAAAAAAAAAAAAAAAATATTTAGGTATGAGTCCAAACCTTCAGGTAAGTAATTTACATAGATCAGGAAGCATAATGGTCCCAGAACAGAGCTCTCTGGTACTCCACAGGTTACCTCACCCTATGTAGAAAAGGCTCCCCTGATATGCATTTTCTGTGATAATCTTCAATCCATTGAAGGAGGTTCCACCTTATTTCTGTAGTGATCCAGCTTCTCAATCAGCCTCACATGTGGTAAAGTGTTCAAAAACGTGTCATAGTTGTAGAGGTAGAAAAAAAATACTATTGCACACTAAAAGGGATTACACATCATATCTACTTTCAGTACAGAATTTGGCCTAATATCACACCCTACAGAAACTGAACCAAGATAATGTTGCATACTCTTCACATACCTGAACTAGTACGGTCTCTTCTTGTGGTTCTTTTATTGCCTCTTCTGCTTCATAAATAACTAGTGAGCAAGTGTTGAGGACAGGAGATGGGAGGGCCAAATTTAAACTCTGATGAGAATGGGTGGCTGTTCCTCTACTGAACACACATTCACTTTCACCACCAGAAACCTAAAAAATAAAATGAGAATGTTTAAAAACTAGTTAGATAACTATGCTATCCCTAAGGAACCCTTTTTAGAGCCCCTCTCTAGCTTCAAAGCTGCACACCAAGTGGAATAAAGCTAAAGTGGACTTCTTCGGAGAGGGAAGATTCCTGACAGTACAGTACTCCTTTCTGTTCTCTAGTGATGGTACAATCCTGGCGACAAGAATGGATGAAGGCAGCAATTATGAAAATGTACATGTGTATATATGTCTGTGTATGTATATGTATGTATACATTGAAATGAACAGGAGGGGGCCAAGTGAGGATATTCCCTCAAAGGCTCAGTCCTCTGTTCTTAACGCTACCTTGCTAACACAGGAAATGGCTTACTTTCTATGGTTTACCCCAGACACTTCACATGCCCTGGTTCAATCCATTGACAGCACGTTGACCCCGGTATACCACATCGTTCTAATTCACTCTATTACTTGCATGCCTTTCATCCTCCTACGTGTTCGGGCCCCAATTGCTCAAAATCTTTTTCACTCCATACTTCCACCTCCAATTAGGTCTCCCACTTCTTGTTCCCTCCACCTCTGACACATTTATCTTCTTTGTCAATCTTTCCTCACACATCTCTCTTACCCTTTCATTACTTACTTGATCAAACCACCTCACACCACATATTGTCCTCAAACATCTCATTTTCAACACATCCACCCTCCTCCGCACAACTCTATCCATAGCCCACGCCTCGCAACTATATAACATTGTTGGAACCACTATTCCTTCAAACATACCCATTTTTGCTTTCCGAGATAATGTTCTCACCTTTCACACATTTTTCAACGCTCCCAGAACTTTCGCCCCATCCCCACCCCGTGACTCACTTAAGCTTCCATGGTTCTATCCACAGCCAACTCCACTCCCGGATATCTAAAACACTTCACTTCCTCCAGTTTTTCTCCATTCAAACTCACCTCCCAATTGACTTGACCCTCAACCCTACTGTACCTAATAACCTTGCTCTTATTCACATTTACTCTTAACTTTCTTCTTCCACACACTTTTCCAAACTCAGTCACCAGCTTCTGCAGTTTCTCACATGAATCAACCACCAGCGCTGTATCATCAGCGAACAACAACTGACTCACTTCCCAAGCTCTCTCATCCCCAACAGACTTCATACTTGCCCCTCTTTCCAAAACTCTTGCATTCACCTCCCTAACAACCCCATCCATAAACAAATTAAACAACCATGGAGACATCACACACCCCTGCCGCAAACCTACATTCACTGAGAACCAATCACTTTCCTCTCTTCCTACACGTACACATGCCTTACATCCTCAATAAAAACTTTTCACTGCTTCTAACAACTTTCCTCCCACACCATATATTCTTAATACCTTCCACAGAGCATCTCTATCAACTTTATCATATGCCTTCTCCAGATCCATAAATGCTACATACAAATCCATTTGCTTTTCTAAGTATTTCTCACATACATTCTTCAAAGCAAACACCTGATCCACACATCCTCTACCACTTCTGAAACCACACTGCTCTTCCCCAATCTATATATATATATATATATATGTGTGTGTGTGTGTGTGTACGTGTGTGTGTGTGTAAATCATAATTTTTTCTTACCATACAGAATATAGAAGTGGCTAAGGCTGGGACCATGGAGGAGGAAGTTTGAGTATTACTTGGTTGGCCTAGCAATAGTGCTGCTTCAGTGGATGCACCTGCAGCTAGCACCTCATCAGGAGGCAAAGTACATAAGAACTCTGCATGAGGAAAGGCTTCTCCCACAAGCTGCTGCAAACGAGGGATTTTGGCTGAACCACCAGTCAGAACCACCTGTCAGATAATACCAATTATCAATGGTAATCTTTTTGAAAAAAATTATTTCTTCATTTATTCAAACATTTTCAGCACTTTTCACATTTACCATATCATAAAATCAATGCTTCTTAAATTATCACCCTATCAGTTCCCAATTATGTACTCTTGAGTATATAATGATGTGTCAGTTATAACATCTGGGAATTAGGGTGCAGACTTTGACAATGACATGGAAGCCTTTGCAGTAATGAAAGGGTTGAGAAAAAAGAGTTTTGAAGACAGAAACAATTTTTCTACATTGTTAGAGTATTTTGTTAAGAGAAGAGGCTATCATATCTAGATGTTAGGGTAGAGGACTTTATTCGGAGCAGAGGCTGTTTGTACCCTGACTTCATTGTGGTAGAAGATTTTATTTGGAACAGAGGCTGTTGCATGCAGATGTTACGGGATAGGAGTTTGTTCAGAGCAGAGGTTGTTCTATCCACATGCTGTGAAGATAGAGAATATTGTTCAGAGCAGAGGATGCTGTACCCAGATGTTGTTAAGGTACAAGATTTTTCTCAGACTACAAGATGTTGTATGTATATGTTGTTAGGACAAAAAAATGTTCTTTAGAGCAGAGGTTGTGTTATCCAGACGCTGTTATGTCACAGAATGTTGTTCAGAGTCCCTTCCGCCCAAATGTTGTTAGGGTAGAAGGTTTTGTTCAGAGCAGAGGTTGTGTTATCCAGATGCTGTTATGTCAGTGAGTGTTGTTCAGAGTCTGTTCTGCCCAAATGCTGTTAGGGTAGAAGATTTTGTTCAGAGCAGAGGTTGTGTTATCCAGATGCTATCATGTCAGAGAATGTTGTCCAGAGTATCTTCCGCCCAAATGTTGTTAGGGTAGAGGATTTTGTTCAGAGTAGGGTCTATTGTATCCAGATGTTATCTGGGCAGTGAATGTTGTTAAAAGCAGAGGTTTTTGTTACTATGAGTTGTTAGAGTAGAGGATTTTGTTCACTGCAGAGGCAGTTGTATCCAAATGTTGCTAAGACAGAATGGTGTTTAGAGCATGGTCTTGTATCCAGACACTATGAGGGTATAGGATTTTATTTAGAGTAGTTGTACCACATGTTGTTGGGAGAGAAAATTTTGTTCAAAGCAAAGGCTGTGGAATCAAGATCTTGTTAGTGGAGAGGATTTTGTTCAGTGCTGAAGTTGTAGTATCCAGATGTTGTTGGGAAGGAGAATATTGTTCAAAGCAAAGGATTTTGATACAAGAGAGGATTTTGTTTAGTGCAGAGGAGACAGAATATATGAAGAACCATGAAAGGTAATACAGTCGAGAAAGGACAGAAAGATAAATGATAAGTTATATATGACAACAAAGAAGTTACAGAGTTATTAAATCTTCAAAAATACCATAGAACATACCAAAATAAATCAGACAGTAGTATATGACAGCCTAACCAAGAAGCTAGTACGAATATTCAGTTTATTACCATAAGCCAAAAGAAACATGCATGGAACAACTTCAGACACATTTAAATGCATACATCACAATTATTTGGAATCAGTCCCAGATGAACCTAAGAGATAAGAAGTAGTAGGCTGGAAAATTAGGTAATGGTAGTTGGTAGGAACACAAGGTAAAAGCCTCTGAAAATACTCTATGATATGTGTCCTCTGCCATTGGCCCACAAAGAGTGAGGCACAAAAGGATAAAGGAGTTCCCAAAGGCAACAGGACTCAGAGATACAGATATAGATATAGAAAGGTGATAAGAATAATCTTATTCATCAAGTGTGACATACTATGAGCACTTCATGCTAGCCCTATCATCATGGGAAAAGCTAATCATAAGTATTCTTAGGTAGGTAGGTACTCCCCCCTCCTCTCTCTACTACTAACATGCAGTAACTCTATGTCAGTCTTTCTTTGGTCATCCATACATCTGAATCATTTCAGGCAGCTCTGACAAGCTAAGTCAGACTGGGTTCACAACCATTTCTTTCTTCTGCACTGTCATTCTTTATATAATCAACCAGCCTCACACCACTTAACATCAGGCATTTAATTCCCAGCCCATCCATTCTCTCTTTTCTTTCACATTCATTGCCCAAGACATATCTTTACACAACTGTTGTTGCAAATACTACACCTTCAAAAAACATCTTTGCCCCAACAGACACTGAACTCTCCTCCCACATGCTTCTCATGGCACCAAGGACTCTGTTTCTAGTTCCATCCTGTTACTCACAGAGTTCCATCCACTCCCTGGTACCTAAAACACTCCAATTCCTCCCAATGCAAAATTCCATTCAAACCATCCTCTTTGACCCCTTTGCTGCTGTTATTGATACTGGACTATAAAGAGGAGGTAATCAAATTCACATAGAGAGTGTCTTGCCTTTACAAACAGAAGCACACCACACTTCATCACACCCAGACTTTACTCTATCATCCCTTTCTAAACTATAAGCACAAACTAGCAAAACCTGTGACATCTGTACAGGAAGAGAATCATCCTATTCAAATGATCAAGGACCACAATCTAGTTCAATCAGAAAAGCCTAAAATCAACCAATTAGAGCATCTCAAGAAGACAGCACAAAATTGGATTATCTCCACCAGCTAAGGTTCCCATAATTCCTTTTCAAGTTTAGATACTCAACATACTTGTTTATATAAATGATGAAAGTGACTAACTTGCAATGGTTTTCATGACCAAAACCAAGTATCCAATATGCTAACTTTGATTCTGCTGTACTGAACGTGGATGTGAGGCAGAGGTGCAGCCAAGGGGATGAACAGCAGACCTCTTAAAATATTGTCTAAGACTGCCAATTGTTAGTGTAGTTTGCATTTATCTCTAATCTTGCCATCAAGATCTGATGCAGCCACTCCTTTTCCAGATGAAAAAAATGTTGCAGTGATTAACTCAAAACAAATATTAGTTAAAGAAAAGATAATCCCTATAATTACATCATCATTTGAACTTTCTCAAAAACTGACCAGGAAAACAAGCACTCTCTTACAATAATAATGTGTCAAGGGTATAAGTAATATGGAGACTTACCTGTCAATGAAATAATCATGTAAATCAAATCTCATGAAGTTAATGCAAATGGCAGTTCAAAATCAAAATCTGCTCATGATAACCACACTTACTTTGTGCACTTGATCCAAAGTTAAACCACACCTCTGAACTGCCTCTTTAGCTGGGAGCAGAAAGGCAGAAAGTGTTGCTGTCACTAAACCATCAAATCTTGCCCTTGAAAGAGTTGCAGAAAAGTCTACTCCTTCCCAGAGTGACTCTACATAAACCTGCAAATACAGGAAACTATTAAAAGCCCATGTGATTATTTCACTTCATATATATATGAAGTGAAGCAGTGAAAAGTTTTTATCAAGGATGTAAGGCATGTGTACCAGTAGGAAGAGAGGAAAGTGATTGGTTCCCAGTGAATGTCAGTTTGCAGTATGGGTGCATGATGCCTTCATGGTTGTTTAATTCATTTATGGATGGGGTTGTTAGGGGGGTGAATGCAAGAGTTTTGGAGAGAGGGGCAAGTATGCAGTCTGTTGCGGATGAGGGGGCTTGGGAAGTTAGTCGGTTGTTGTTCACTGATGATCCAGCGCTGGTGGCCAATTCGGCTGAGAAACTGCAAAAGCTGGTGACTGAGTTTGGTAAAGTGTGTGAAAGAAGAAAGCTGAGAGTAAATGTGAATAAGAGCAAGGTTATTATGTTCAGTAGGGTTGAGGGACAAGTCAATTGGGAGGTAAGTTTAAATGGAGAAAAACTGGAGGAAGTGAAGTATTTTAGATATCTGGGGGTGGATTTAGCATTGGATCAAATCATGGAAGCAGAAGTGAGTCACAGGGTGGGGGAGGGGCAAAGGTTCTGGGAGCAATGAAGAATGTATGGAAGGCGAGAACATTATCTCGGAGAGCAAAAATGGGTATGTTTGAAGGAATAGTGGTTCCAACAATGTTACATGGTTGCAAGGTGTGGACTATAGATAGGGTTGTGCGGAGGAGGGTGGATGTGTTGATAATGAGATGTTTGAGGACAATATGTGGTGTGAGGTGGTTTGATCAAGTAAGTAATGAAAGGGTAAGAGAGATGTGTGGTAATAAAAAGAGTGTGGTTGAGAGAGCAGAAGAGGGTGTATTGAAATGGTCACATGGAGAGAATGAGTGAGGAAACATTGACAAAGAGGATATATGTGTCAGAGGTGGAAGGAACAAGGAGAAGTGGAAGACCAAATTGGAGGTGGAAGGATGAAGTGAAAAAGATTTTGAGCGATCAAATTAGGAAGCATATAATAATCTACATCATCATAATGGTTATAATGCACATACCATAATTCACAAGTACAGTGCTAATAATTGACAAACCTGAGCTGTTCCCATGGTGGAGAGAACATGTTTACAATTCTCTGATGCATTATAAAGTTTCCTTCTTGAACGTCTATTCTCTAGAGGATCACCTTTATACTTCCTGAAGATCACAAAAAAAGGAAATAATTTGTAACATTGCATTCAAAAATGTCAAGACAAAGGTCTCCCTTTTCTAAGAATAATTTTATGGCTATAAATTACTTCAGTGTACCAAAATGAAGATATGATAATCAATATACAAGAGAATTGGGTTATCACAAAGTAAGTAATGAATATACAATATCTCCCCAAATTTATTAACATACGTGTAAAATTCCTTGGCAAAGTGTTGTACAAGCACATCTGTAAGTGCATCGCCTGCTACAGCTGTAGAAGTAATGGACTCCTTCAGAGTAAGCATTCCACCTGCTACTTCCACCACACTGCCAACAACGGTTGTACCTCCACAGTGAAGAACCACCACATGTCTGTTATCAAGTAAGTCGCTTATTCATACAAAAATACTTTTAAAGATCTTGGATACTCACAAAAGAAGGCTAAACTTCAGCATAAAAAGTAAATAGCCTGCTAATAAGAATGAGTTGTTACCATTATATTTAGATACTCTAGACAGGAGAAGGTTGGTGACAGAACCAATTTTATTGTTAGAGAATGTTAGACAGAACCAGTTGTGGTGTTACAGAATGTTCATGACAGAACCATTTGTAGCACTGAAGAACATTAGCGGGAACTCTGTAGAATGTGTACAAAGACATGATTATCTGAAAGGGCAAACATGGAATTGTTTGAAGGTACAGTAGTCCCAATATTATCATATGGATGCAAGGAATGGGCTATAGATAAGACTGTGCAAATTTGGGTTGGTGTACTAGAAATGAAATGTTTAAGGACAATATGTGGTGTGAGGTGGTCTGACTGAGGAAGTAATGACAGGGAAAGAGACAGGTGTAGTAATAAAAAGAGTGCGGATGAGAGAGAGCTGAAGAGGGTATGCTGAAATAGTTTGGACATACAGAGAGAATGTATGAGGAAAGGGAGAAAAAGAAGATATACGAGTCAGAAGAGGGGTGAACATGGAGAAAATGGAGACCAAACTGGAGATGGAAGGACGGAAAGAAAAATATTTTGAGCAACTGGGGTCTAAACATGTTGGAGGATGAAAGGCATGCACAGGATAATGTGCATTGGAATGTGGTATATAGGGGTCAACATGCTGTCAATGGACTAAACTGAACAAGGGCACGTGAAACATCTGGGGCAACAATAGAAAGGTCTGTGGGGCCTAGTCGTGGATGGGGAGGTGTGGTTTCAATGTATTACCTGTAACCACAGAATGGGTGTAAGCGGATGCGGCCTTTCTTCATCTGTTCCTGGTGCTACCTTGCTAATATGGAAATGGTAATCAAGTATGAAAGGAAGAAAAAGAAAAAAATGGTGGGGTTGTGAGCTGACCCAGTAAAGCCAAGAGAAAAGATGGCTGATTAAAGACTAATAAAAAACATACTTACCATCGTCAACATCATCAATAACCAGCTGACTGCCACCTTAGTGCTGTTTAAAGCCTGCCCATTTAACCCATCATTTTCTTTTTCTAGCCCCACTGTTTAAATACCTTGCATTTTCTTAATATATATTCAGCCCTTAGCTTGAGTTAATTCAATAAACAGTTAACATTATTGTTATTAGGATTATGCATTATACATGAAAACTAGAGTGGATATAAGTGAATAAGGCCATTTCTTCCTCTGTTCCTGGCACTACCTTGCTTATGGGAGAAACTGTAAACAACTATTAAAGAAAAATTTTACTATCATTATTATTGTCATTATCATCATTATTATCATTATCATATATGTTATTACTATTACAATAATCATTATCATTAAACTTTGTTTACTTTGGCTCCTGCCTATGCTAACAAAAAACACAAATATATCAGTCTTTTAAAAATGTAGTCTTTAAAAACAACATGAAATACATACATGTTATGTTTGTTGTCATGTGCAAGACTATATGCAAGTATTGCAGCAGAAGGCTGAGATATAGCAGCTAAGACAGTGAATGTGGCCTTCTTAGCAGCCTTCTTGATAGCAGAAATGGTTCCTTCACTGCTCCATGCTGGCACACAAATAACTACTGGTAATTCTGCTTCACTGGTGTGGGCACTGGCTATCTCTGAATGGCCATAGGAAAATCATAAATAAAATCTGGTAATTACTTACAAAACAAAATCTTATCTGCATTTGTTCACATGTTTGGGGAGATGGTGGTGCACAAAGCTTTCAATAAAATACAAGAGATAAAAAAACATTAATAAACTAGATATCCTCCAAGCTTCACACCACAATAAACAGATGAATTGGTATCAGTAAATTTAATCAGGATATCAGAAAAAATAAAAACAGACAAAAACATTCACACTATCACTCGCTATCATGTTCACATTGGAGGGAGACCCTACCAAATTCATCTTCATTCGTCTTCAGTGCAGTACAGCTAAATCCACTCCAAAGCCATCTTCACTGAACACTTATCTTCATTACACACTCATACACCCTTATAAGTCAGGACAAATGTCATCTTCACAAATACCATTTTCCCTTTTAGCTAGGTAGCACAAGGAACAGACAAAGAAAGGCTGCATTTAATCACATCCATCATCTAGCTGTCATGTGCGATGCACTGAAACCACAGCCTCCTATCCACAACCAGGGCCTACAGACCTTTCCATGGTTAACCCAATCTGCCTCAAATGCTCTGGTTTAATTCACTGACACTATGTTAACAACAATATATCCCATCATTCCAATTCACTCTATCCCATGCAAGCCTTTCATCCTCCTGCATGTTCAGGTCCTAATCACTCAAAATCTTTTTCACTCCATCCTTCCATATCCAATATAGTCCCCTGCTTCTCCTTGACCCCTTCACTTCTGACACATATATCCTCTTTGTCACCCTGTCCTTTCCAAACCATTTCAGCAGACTCTTTTAAGTTCTTTCAACCACACCTTTCATATTACCACATCTCACCCTTGCCTTTTTATTACTTACTTGATCAAACCACCTCACACCATATAGTGTCCTCAAAAATTTCATTTCCAACACATTCACCCTCTTCTGCACATCCTCATCTGTAGCCCATGCCTCACATCCATACAGCATCCTTTTTTGCCCTCCCAGATAACGTTGGGATTACTATACCTTCAAAATGTCCTTTTTTGCCCTCCTAGATAACGAACTCTCTTTCTGCACAATTTTCAATGCACGCAGAACCTTCCACTCACCCATCCTATGACTCACTTCCGCTTCCATGGTTCAGTTCGCAGCCATGTAATTCCTAGGTATCTATAACACCTCACTTCCTCCAAATTTTTTTCAACTCACACCCTAACTAACATGTCCCTCTGTCCTGCTAAACCTAATAACCTTGCTCCTATTCACATTTACTCTCAACTTTCTCCTTTCGCACACTCTTTCAAACTCAAACACTAACTTCTAAAGATTCTAACTTGAATCTACCACCAGTGCCATACCATTAGCGAACAACCAACTCAATTCTTCCATCAGCAGGGAGATGAGTACCCTTTCAAAGTGAGATGGCCTATGATTAGACTATACTCCTATGACACTGCCTCCCTAAAGGTGACTTTTCACTCATGGTGTAACCTTGAGCAGGTAGAGTCCAGTAACATCCCGGAGACTTGACATAACACCAATCTTAAAACCCTTCAAACCACCCAAATCACTCAATGCTTTCTCCTCCTACCATCCTACAGCTCTTTTATCCTCAAGTATCCAAACTCTATGAAAAGCTCATCCACAATAAAATCAAGCAAGACATCCTACTTTCATCAATACAACATGGCTTCAGACACTAACCACTTCGACACCATACTCACACTAATCTTACATAACATCCTAGATGAATTCAATCAACCACAGCCCCCCTCCTACATAGCACTAGTAGCAAAAGACTTCAACACTATTCTCAGACACATCTATCAATCTATTTATATCTCTGGTGCCCATTCCCTCCAGCAACTACCATCAAGATGGCAGCCATGGCAAAAGAGTCTCCACTTATCCCTGCCCTTGCAAGCCTTTCTCACATACATCATTCCCCACATTCTTTCCCCATTTCTCTCCCTCAAGTACTCTTACACTATTTCCACATGTCACAGGTGGTCTTCCTCTCACACCAACCAACTAAACTGTACTATCATACAGTTGCCTTGTGAACTCCCCATCTCGGATTCTATCTACACGCCCAAAACACCTCAAAGTGTTATGTTTCATCCACTCCACCACTCCATAATTCATTCCCTTTGCATTCTCTGCCATATGTAATCTCTCATACACCCTTTCATCACTTTTTCTTTCCATCAAGTCATACCACATGTTACTTTAAAACAACTCATTTCCACAGCCTGGATTCTTGACACATCCTCACACAAAGATACTTGACAATACTCTCCACAACAAAGGCAAGAAGTGCTTGGCCAGTTTCATAGCTAGCTGCCATGACAGTCACTCACAATGGCTTCACCTCTAAAACACAAACTTTGCAATGGAGTTCCATAAGGGGCAGTCCTTTCTCTACCTCTTTTCAATCTCTTCCTATATGAAACTCCATTACATCTATCAAACCCCAACATGGCAGTCCTTTCATATGCAGACAACTTCACAATCATGCACAACACCCTGAAACCACAATAGCAACAATCATACAAACATGCAACAATATATTACACAACTGAAATAATGGCTCACCCAAAAGAGAATGCCTGCATCTCTATAGAAGTCTTTAATCTCTCTTTTAACACTTGCAGACATGAGGCCAGATTACACCCTCCAGTCACAACAAAACTCCAACCATTCTAAGCATCAAATACAACAAATACATGACATCCACTCCCCACATCAACAACAGTCCAATGATAAGAGTATCCTTCATGAGTATACAATGTGCACAGGGAAGTAATATCATCAAATCATTTTAAGTAGATATTGTACCATAACTTTTGTTCAATGATCACAGCCAGAAAAAGTAAAGATTACATCCACAGTTAAACAACTAATGACTTTAACCTGTGAAATATAATGATAATCTAGGTAAGATCATGAACTATATCTTTTACAATGAACTTTAGGCAAGTAGTATCAGAGGAAAGCACAGCCTGACCACCTAAGACACATGACAGCAGTAAACTATCACTCACACATGGATATTTGAATGTGTCCTTCACAAACACCCATGCTGATGTACACCAGATACACCTATGCTGATGCACACCATATACATGTGTCCAAATCATTGAAAATTCACTAAAAATTAAATGTCTATGAGCACATTTTATGATTTGAAGAGCATGCCAAACTTCTGCATATAATGTGAAATTAAAAATTTCCTCTTTCACGTTTGCCATTTCCCACATTAGTAGGGTAGTACTAAGACCATGAAAAAGCCTTTGAGACAAGAAATCCTATCTTGGTTTCTTCCTTTGGAAAGTAATACAGGAAGGGTGGAATTCCAGCTTCCTGCCCCTGTAAGCTGCCCTCTGCAACATGCAAGGGATTCATGGGAAAGGGATACATTACCAAGGGATTAAATCAAATCAAAATCATGTACATAATCATTCACAGCAACAATCAACAAAGTCACCTCTTTAAATGATAATGTTGGGATAAGATTTACTATATCTGGTGTATATAATATCAAGGAGCAATCATTTATGAACAAAACCATGTAAAAAATAATGTAAGACCAAAAACAGAGATACCAATTCATAATCACTGAAAAAATTAATGCACTTGTGGTGGTCTGCACTGCATCAATACACTTTACTGGTAATGTTGGTATAAGATTAACTATTTATGAACAAAAACAAGTAAAAAGTTCCATAAAAATAGAATCACAAATTGATAACTACTGTACATATTTATGATCCAGCAGTAATGCAGATTTCATCAAACACACTGCAATGGTGATGGTTTAAGATTTACTATTTGGTGTATACAACATCAAAGAGCAATCACTCACAAACAAAAGCATCTAATAAATGTAAAACAAAATCAGCATCACAAGCTGGTAATCACTGTAAACATTTACAAGGTAACTGTGGTGCTCATCTCATCACCCTCACTGTAACAGTGAAGGATTAGGATTTACTATTTAGTGTAAAATCATAACAATTATTTACAATCAAATCAATTAAATTAATATAGATGACAAACAGCATCGCAAGTTATAATCAAAGTATATAGTTACATAACAATAGTAATACTTATTTCACTGAACTTGCTGTGATGGTGACATTGGAATAAGATTTACTACTTGGTGTATAGCAGTTTGTAGGAACACTAGATAGGAGCCTCAGAAAACAATGCACTAGGATTGCTCTGTCAGTGGCCTGCTAAGGGTGACACACTAGAGGGTAAGAAGGGGCACTGAAGTTCACCAATTTTGGGGGACTCTTTTGCCATAGCTACTCCCTTGAGGAAATTTGCAAAAGGAATGGGCATCATAGATAGACAGAAAGATACTGCATAATATTACACATCAATCATTCGTATGCAAAAGCATGTAAAAATTATGTAAAACAAAAACAGAGAAATAATAACTGTAAACTCTTACACATTAGCAGTTGTGAGCATCTCATCAAACTTACTGGAATAGTGATGTAAGTATGAAATGCAATATCTAGTATATGTAAAATCATGAACAAAAGCATGTAAATTCAAAACAAGACCAAAAACTGTCATATATTTGTGCGTTATAAATATTTACACATTATCAATAAAGTGCATCTTACTGAGCTCACTATAATGATGATTTTGGTTTAAGATTTACCATATGGTGTATATATCACAGAGTGATCACTTACAAACATAAGCACATAAAAATGTTAGACCAAAACCAATTACAAATCAATAATTACTATAAACATTTAGGTGCATATGACAGCTAACTGTACAAATCTTTTCACTTAAAGAGTAAGACTAGATAACAGCATCACAAATTGATAATTATTGCAAACATTTATATACTAACTGAGGCACACATCTATTTAAACTTTGCTATGATGGTGTGATTGGAATAAGATTTATATTTGGTGTACATTGCATATTACAAAACAATCCTTTATGCAAATCAAAACAAAGATAAAAAAAGTGTCACAAAGTGATAAGTATTTTAAACTCTTACACGTTAGCCGTAGAAGATCTCATCAGATTTATCAAAATAGTGATGTTCTTAAGAAATTTGTCATTTGGTGTAAACAGGTTGTACCTCTCTAAAACAGTGCTGTGTGGTCTGGAAACTCCCATGGTCCAGCTCGTTTTGAATCTGCCGCCCTTAGTTTGAGGATCTGCCACTAGGAGAGCATTGTTAGCAGTGCTAAGGTGCCAAAATCTGTTTACACTGCAGTCAAGCTAATCAACAGTCCTATTAATTTCTTAAAGCCCCAAAACAAGTATATAATGCTGATGAATCTGCCCTCTATTGGGGTCATATGCCACAAGAAATCCTTGCCCAAGATACTGAGGAGTCTCCATTTAGGGCTGAGGATTCTAAGATAGGGGAAACAATTCTTGGCTGCAGCAATGCTGCAGTAACACTAAACCAAGCTGATGGTAACTGGTAAGGGCATTCACCCGAGGGCCTTTAATGGGGCCAATTTTCCTGCATTTTCTGTGGTCTGGCAATGGCCAGGTCCCAAGGTTGCCAGATTAAAGAGGTACAACCTGTATATACATAACATAAAAAGTAAAAACAAAATAATGCAAAACCAAAAACAGTCACAAATTGACAACTATTATAAACAATTACACATTAGCGCAGGACATGTCTCATCAAACTCCTTGTAATGGTTGTCCTGGTATAAGATTTACAGTGATCATTTATGAACGAAAGCACCTAAAAAATTTAGGACCATAAACTGTTACATATCAATAATTTGCATGCGACTGACCACTAACTGTACATACCTTGTTCACTCCAAGAGAACAAGGAGGGTTCTTTGTATTACGATCAAACCTCATCCATTACTAACTAACCTTTCAGCATTAAAAAAATGTGAGTGAGAACATCTTCTGGTGACACTTGCACTATCTTCTCCCCTCGTTGCACTGAAAAACGTGCCTGACCACTTTCCCAGCTAGGACGACATGACACACTAGACTGAGACATTCCTTCATCCTCCATGGTACCCACAACCCGTAGCACATTTTGGACAGTGTTTGCTCCATGGCGAATTATTCCCTGCTTGGCTGATAATCCTGTCACCTAAGAAGCAAGACCAAAAAACTGGGTTGAGTGTATATGCAAAAACCACCCCAGCCCCCTCCCCCTCAATAATTACTTTTCTGCCCAGGAATTCCCTTCTGTGGACTTCCTGCAGATTTCAGCAAGCTAGCCATATCCAACAGGTGTAACCACATGTTAGAAATTGTGATGTGTGTATGTCTCTGTGAGGCAAGTGCGTAACTACTAATGAGATTGCACATTGGGCATGACAAGTTTTGTGAAATGATGAATCAGTGTTTGTAATATTGTACATGCCTAAGACATACAGTATCAGATGGGTATATGTCTGGAAGAGGAGTTTAATAATGAATTGGCTGGGTGTTGTTCGTTGTTCAGCTCGTCACGTTATTACTCTGTGTACTGTATATGTCTCTCAATATGTTTGTTAAGGGAGGGGGTTCTTGAAGTTTAAGCTGCTGAAGTGTGAAGTAGGGGTAAGTATTTTCTTTTTACTTTGGTAGTGGTGGTTGGTTATGGGAAGGTATGGGTGGGAGAGGTCTCATGCTATTGTTCCTAAAAGAAATGACTGCCAAACATACTGAAAAGAGATCATACAGCAAGCATTTTTGTTTTGTTGTGCAGGTGTTCAATGCTTAGGGATACTATGCAGCTGTCGATTGTTCTAACAGCCTTGTTTTGTGTGGCATGCATCATTATATTTGATTTTGATAAACTGGATGGCCAGGCTGGTGAAGCATACCTTGAAGTGAAGCAGTTGAATTTTTTGTACGGGATAAAAAAGGGATTATTTCCCTTGAGGGTGCTTAGTTTGTTTATGGTCTTTGATGTCTGTGATATGGGGAGCAAAAGTCATGTGTAAGTCATAGGAGTTAACCTGTGTGGTTGGAATTCTGATGATCTGAATAGGTTGACAACTGATGGTTAGGGAAGAGTGCAAACTGGACTCATGTCTGTCTAAGGTATATATTTGATTTGATTATATTTGATTATATTTGATTTTGATAAACTGGATGGCCAGGCTGGTGAAGCATACCTTGAAGTGAAGCAGATGAAATTTTTGTACAGGATAAAAAAGGGATTATTTCCCTTGTCTGAAACTCATGCCAGTATATGTTTTGAGGGTGCTTAGTTTGTTTATGGTCTTTGATGTCTGTGATATGGGGAGCAAAAGCCATGTGTATGTCATAGGAGTTAACCTATGTTGTTGTGCAGGTGTTCAAAGCTTAGGGATACTATGCAGCTGTCAATTGTTCTAACAGCCTTGTTTTGTGTGGCATGCATCATTATATTTGATTTTGATAAACTGGATGGCCAGGCTGGTGAAGCATACCTTGAAGTGAAGCAGTTGAATTTTTTGTACGGGATAAAAAAGGGATTATTTCCCTTGAGGGTGCTTAGTTTGTTTATGGTCTTTGATGTCTGTGATATGGGGAGCAAAAGTCATGTGTAAGTCATAGGAGTTAACCTGTGTGGTTGGAATTCTGATGATCTGAATAGGTTGACAACTGATGGTTAGGGAAGAGTGCAAACTGGACTCATGTCTGTCTAAGGTAAAGACTTACGGTGACAGGTGTTTCTGGGTGGATGTTATGTTGTGATGTTATGTTGAATATTTGTTGCTGCTTTTGCAATGTGATGATGTTAAGATGGAATTATAAAAACCTCTGCATGAGCAAAGACTTTCGCACTGTGGTCTGAAGGACATGTAAGAAGAGGCTGAAAAGGGTTAAAGAAAGAACTTTTCCCTTTGGCACCCCACTACTGGTCTGATTTTTTCTCTCTCTCTCTCAAGGTTGATGACCAGCTATGAAAATGACTAATAAAACTGTCTGCTAATGTATACCTTACCTTACCTCCCTGCTCCAGGATTCCATTCTGTGGGGTTCCTGTAGTGCTCAGGAAAAGGGTGATGTTCACCAGGTGGGACCACAGGTCATAAAGGGTGGTAATGTTCTTAGTGTCTATGTATTGACAATGCAATAAGTGTTCAATGTCTTCATTATGATAGTGGTATAGTGGGAAGGATGGGCCTTGTGATATGCTGAAATGATGTTTGTAATGTTAGAGTGAAACATGACGACATGCCAAGCCAATGTGCAATGAGGGATTTGCCAATTAGCTTCCTTTCCCAAGGGAGTTCTTGTTCCACCCCAGTGCTGAGAACAGCCTTGACCTGCCAATATATCTATATGTATATACAGTCTCTGCAAAAAAAAAACAAATCTAACACTCACAGTTTAAAATACAGCTTTCAAGCATCAGGGTTAATTTGTTGAATGAATCCTACTACTTGCTTATGAGGAGGATGTTGTGTGTATGGTAGCAAAGCACAGTTTCAGAGGGCAGATAACACGATCTGCCACAGCAGTTATCCCCTGGTACTGAGAGTGGAGGAATGCAAAATTTGCTCTCTGTCCTTGTGGTTAATAGCATTTTTTCTATTTCTATACTGGGTGTTATTTTTACTTTACTTTACCATGTGTACTGAGAAGTTATCCCAGGAATAGAAAAAAGTATTCTTGCTTGGAAGCAAGAAAATTAATCTAAAAGTGAAAACTGAGCAATCTACAATCAATACACCTTTTCTTTTTTCCTTCTAGTGTTGTCCCTTCAGGAAAAGCTTGGTTCCGGTTGACCTACAAAGATCAGAAAGGCAGCTGATAACTAAGTGTGAGACATTGAAAACCCATCCATATCAAGTTTTTAGTCAAATGGCTGATCTTCTGAGGTTGGCAGATCACACATTTCACAAAGGGATAACATATCAAATTTAGTTCTAACAATAAATGAGGATCTTATTAATAATGTTGAGGTTGGAGAAAAGTTGGGTACAAGTGATCAGTGACAAATTACATTTGAGGTCACTTTCATCACTGCATGTAATGTTGGCCAACATGACACTCATGAAAAAATACCCTATATCAAATGTGCAAATTTTAACGATCTCATTACTCCTGATAGGCAAACCTGGGATGATATGGTCAATTAAAATGACATGAATGTAGCTTGGAAAACCTTCAGTAAAACCTTCAGAGCAACAAAGAGAACATATCTGCCAATGCATAGTTGATGGTCTAAAATAAAGCCAAGGTGGTGGAACTATGAAATAAAAAATTGCCTTTAGTCAAAGAAAGTACTTCATAAGAAAAGCAGAGACTCAACTACCCAATGTGACAGATTAAGTTATGTAAAGTTTTGAAAATAAAGTAAGAGAATTAAACAGCAAAGTATATGCCAATATGAAGCATATACAAAATAAAGTAAGAAAATTATACGACATAGTAAATGTAAATATGAAGCATACACTGCAGAAAATAGCAAATCTCTAAAGAGTTTAACAGTTATATTAGGTCCATTACCTAAGGAAAATAGTAGCTAGGATCATGACAACAAAACCACAGCAAAGATATCAAATCATTTTTTCATCTGAATTTACAATCAAAGACACAACTATGACTCGAATCCAGTTTCATCAATAGGAGAGGGGGAACATTCTTCAAGTACATGACAAAAACCCAAAGACTCTTTCAGCAATAAATAGGATGCAAACAAATAAAATGGCGGGTCCTGGTAATTTTTTTCTAACACTGAAAACTTCAAAAAATTAAATAGTTAAGCCCTTGATTACCCTTTTTGACAAATCGCTTTTTTCAGGAAACCTTCCAAATGAATGGAAGTTTGCCAATGTAACACCAACATCTAAATAAGGAAATAAGTCACTTACTGGAAATTGTTGTCCTATTAGCTCAATGTCTGCAGTTGGTAAGCTTACACAAACCATTTAGAGGACCACCACTTAAATTATTCTCAGCATGGTTTTAAACGAAATTGCTCATGTCTGTCAAATCTGTTTGATTTATTTTATATGATAATGCTGAAATAATACATAAACATAATCAACCATATCCTTCAATGACTGTAAAATGAGCATTTTCAACAACAACAAAAAGGCAATTACGACTTTGAGAAAAGCTAGGTAAGGTTTTTCCATATTTTTTCTTTATATGTGCGTAATAAGAAATTCATGCAGTAGGTAAGAATCAACTGAAGAGAACTATGAACATTAACTGCAATCATTTGGGATGAAGCAATATATCACATTTTACACAACACATCCACACAAGAGCCCTCTGCAGTTTCACATGGGCCACCCTGTGCCAGTAATAGCACAAAATAAACATACCCAACCCTTGTCAGAAATGGTATACACCTGAAAATAGGCAGTTTTTGACAAGATAGAAGAAAATACAGTTCACCATATCATTTAATACAATGGAGATATTTTGTACTGATGTATGACTGATCACTTGTCTCGCTACAAATGCATCAATAGTTTCACTTCATTTCTTTAAATGTTCAATTGTTTTTAGTGCACGAATTAGTCAAGAACCTACTAAAGAGAACTGGGCTGAACACATATATGAAAAATATGATACAGCACATGATTCACCAAAGACGTGCTGAAATCACACTCAAATTCATCCAGTATATCCAAATTTTCCTTTACATTAAAGGTCTTCATTCTCATATCTGTTGGTGAACTTGTAGTAAGGATACTTATTAGATGCTTAAGCACAGTGGTACATGAGGATGCAAGAACAGAATTATACAAGACAAAAAATTCTTAATACTGTGGACGATGGAAGAGAACTGATGTCATGGGCAGTTTGGTTTCGATGCTCAAGCAGCATGGTGTGGATTTTGTGGTGCGTGCAGAGTGGCTGTACTCAGTATGAAAAGAGCAGTCTTGCTTGGCAATGCGAGGCCAGCTGGGTTCACATTGCATTGCGATGATTAACAATATAAACAACATAATAAGATGGGAATAATTCAACTACTGATGACATACAAAAATTGATGCATCAAATCACATAATATCATGACCTATCTGTACGAAATCCTCAAATACTTCTTTTAATCCCTCATAAAAGTGTAATGTTCATTTCTACATTTTTTTCCTTCAACTATATCATTAAATTAATATGCACAGCAACTAATCAACCTCATTCTGTACCATCCTGTAAAGAGATCAAAGTTATTCACTAAGCAGAGATTAAGGAAGAGAAAGGGGAAAGAACTAGAAAGAAACTCTAATCATGTTACCAGTATATTATGATAGAATTCTACACAAAAACACATCAATAACACTATGTATTAAACCTTACCACTTCCATATCGTGAAAAGCAACCACGGCAGGTGTGACTCTGTCTCCAGCTGCATTGGCCACCACTTCAAATTTTCCATCCTGGAAAGAAATTGTTAAAAATCACTAGTGACTATAAAACATTTGAATATCTACTTTCATACCCAAATGCTCCTTCCTTTTGAGTATGACAGTATCAGGGGTAAAAAAAACATTCACCTCATTTGCATGCATCAAGTCTTTAGCTATCATGTATAAGATAAGGAAACCAGAGCCTGCCACATGACCTCTTCACATGCCTTGGTTTAGCTCAGTGACAACACGTATTCAATTCATTCTATTCCATGTATGCTTCTCACCCTTCTCGGGCATTCAAGCCCATATACCTCAAAACCTTCTCCACTCTATCCTTCCCTCTCATTTTTGATTTCCCAAACCAAAGCCTCCTGTACTCCATCCTTCCCTGTCATTTTTGATTTCCAAGTCATAGATGATTTAAATCTCACTACGAGCCAACCATAGTCTTCTCTATGATCACCAGTATGGCTTTTGTCAGGTGAGATCCACTGGTAATATGCTTTCCTATCTTACTAATGTCTGGTCATCATCCTTGAAAGATTTTGGGAAGTCATTTGTACTTGCCCTTGACATATCCAAAGCTTTTGACTGGGTGTAGCATTATGGTCTCACCTCCAAGCTCCCCTCATTTGGCTTCTCTTCCTCACTTTACTCCCTCATATCTAGCTTCCTCTCCGGTCAATCTCTGTGTTACTGATAGATCAGCATCCACCCCCCAACCTTTCTCCATCAACAGCAGTGTCCTTTAAGGTTCTGTCCTGCTGCTACACTTTCTCTCCTTATTTTCAACAGTTATCTCTCCTCCATAAATAACAAAATGCACTCATACGGCAACAACTCAACATTGCACTCATCCCTCTCATTTGATCTGCATCTCGTTTTGACACAACTTCAATAAAATCAGACTTGGACAGGATAGCTCAGTGGAGCAGACAAAATCAACTTAGGTTTAATGCCTCCATGACCCAGTTTCTACCCATCTCTCTATTGAAAACTCACAACTCGTCTCTCCTTTGATGGTTCTGTAATCGCACCTCTAGACTCAATGAACATATTTGGTATTGGTGTAACATCAACTCTTTCTTGGAAACTCCGCATTAGGGGAATGATTACGTCTGCCTATTAGAAACTGGGTGTCACTTCTGCGGTGGTTCTAGCTCTGGTTTTTGCTCCAGAGAGCTGGCTGTTTGTGTGCCCCCACCACAAGCTCAATCACACAATACTTGGTAAGCTACTGCATAACATGATTACTGTGTGGCCGTCAGCAACTCATAGGTGGGCCATTTGGATAACCGTTTCTTTCCTAACACCTTAAAGCTTTGGAACTCTGCCTCCTCATGTCTTTCCCACCAACTATGAACTGCAACATTTTAAGACAGGTTTTTGACTTCCTCTAAAATTTGTCAATACTTTCTCTTGTCTTTTCTTTTTCCCTTTCATAATTCTGTCTTATAATTCTATTTTTGTTTCAATTAAGGCCTGGCCTTGATGTGAACTTTTATACAAGACTGGAGCCTTAAAAAAAATCAAGAGGAAGCTGCTGATAATTCAATGCTTGCGAGTGGAGGCTAACATAAAGACAATGAACCCCTAAACACCTCAATTTGGTTCTTTTCCTCCCCCTGAGAATTCATTTTTTCAAGTTGTATAAAAAAAATGTCTTTACAGTTTCAAAGATGTTCATGTGAAAATGAAGGAAATCTCTTTCTCAATTTATTTCATCCACTGGTATCACTCTGATGACATTTCACCATAATGTGCCAAGAAAGTGTAATATATATGACCTGAGTGTTAAGCATATGTAAATGTTTATTTTTCCTGTGTCAAAAAAATCATAACATTATAATTCTGTTTTATTTCATTTACTAAACTTTTCTTGATATAATTAATATGATCATTATTTCATAATAGCAAAATTTCTGAATCATTTAATGTATCAAAAAACCTAACAAACAGAAATTTTGTTACCCGACACAAATGATTTCCCTGACATTTCAGATGACATTTTGCTGTATATATTTTCATAGTGATGGCATACTTCACTTTTCCTTAATGTCTTTACTCTTTTTTATTTGTCTATATTCCTTAGTGAACGAGCATTTTGGAAGTTTGATCGTGGCAAGTTTTGGCATTATATTAAGATTTAAGAGCAAAAGATATAAGGTTTAAAATAGAATGCTGACGTACACTGTGAACTTCAGTGAATTAATATCTTTACAGATTATTTCAAAGATTTCTAACCAGTAAAAGACAATGCCTAACATGAAGAGAATGAGTAAGCATATCTAAGAAATACTAAACAAATTGCAGCTAATTTAAGAAATGAACGTAATTTTTCTCAATATTTGCTATACACTTACCTGCCTTATCTTGTTGACTGCTATACCACAGGAACAAGCAATATACCCAATACACCTGTCTGCCTTACCTTATTGACCACTAAACAACAGCAACTACATCCAATATATGGTCTCCAACTGCCTGTCATACCATGTTGACTGCTGTACAACAAGAACTACAACCAATATGTTTCACACTTATCTACTTTACCTTGTTTACTGCTATACCACGTGAAAAACCAATATATGATATACATCTACCTCCTTTACCTTACTGTCCGACATACAAAAGCAACTACATACAATATATGCTCTACATACATCTGTCGTGCCCTACTGACTGCTACACGACAGGAACTACAGCTAGTATACGTTCTACACCTGCCTGTCTTACCTTATCGATTGTCATACAACAGACAACACAGCCAGTATATGCTCTGCACCTGCCTCCCTTACCTTGCTGACCGCTGTACAAGAACTATAACCAATATATGCTCAACACTTGTCTCTCTTATTCTGTTGTCTGCTCTACAACAGCAACTAAATCAACTACATGGTCTACACATGGTTGCCTTACCTTGTTGACAGCTATACAACAGGAGCTACAGCCAATATATATGCCAAATGTCACTGACATTTCTCCTGAGCCTGGCACAACCGCATGTGTTTTGGATGTTTTGGGTCTGTAGCAGACGTCGCTCCCCACACCCTGCTACAACACCAGTCACTTACAAATAAAAACTATATATTGTCTCTAAACAGAATTCTGATTGGACAGTTTTTCATGGCAACATCGAAGTAAACTTTGACTGCTATTTTTTCACCCTTATACTGTCAATTATTCTCCCGTAAGTAATACACTTCCACTCACTTAAAATTCTTCATTCAGGGGCAAGATTAAAATTATTAATTCACGAACATAATAATGAATTTTCCAGGAAAGAACCAATAAGTTGACGGAAGGTATGACAAGGAATGTCTTTAGTTCCTAAAGTGGCTAGACACTTCCATTTTTCCGGATTGAAGTCAAGATTAAAAAAAAACGAAAATATCAGTCTATTTTGATTTAAAGTAGACCACGAATTTCATTTTCGGCCAGGTAATGCTCGGTCAAAAGTGACTGAATATTAGTTCCTAAAGTTTGTACATAGCTTTACCAGAAACTAGCGATATTTGAGGCATCGAGATTTGTTTCGGCTCAATAATGCCAGTGAAGCAGTGGGTGAGATCTCGAAACATGTCAGTTCAGTAGTGTCAGTGAAGCATCGAATGAAACCATGAGACTGTGCAGGATCAGAGCATAGTAGGAAGAGCCTTCATTGCCCGTATTGCAAGGTTCATAACGCTCTTGTCTTTAGCGTTAGGAGCCCCCCCCCCCAAAAAAAAATAAAAGATTCATGGATAAACTCAAATATTGAAAGCATGCAGTACCGTGCGACTACTATACCATTAAAACCAGTGGCGTATCTAGGGTATAGCAGATAGGGAAGTGCCCTGGGAAAATTTGAAGGAGGTGGGGGACGCCACTCAACAGGTTTGTTTTTTGACATATGCTGCCCGATTGACATTTTTAAATGGTTTGGTTTTGTGAGATAAAAAAAAACTACTTTTCAACTATAGTAAACATTTGCTACCATCATTTGCATTACCGCTTCTGCGTTAAAATCTTGATCAAAGAAGTCTTTAACTTTAACTTTGAGTATATAACTTTGAGTTTTGGCCTACCTCTTCAACAGTTTATGATTACACTATATACATTTCTATATACATTCACTGTATGTACATTTTCAATCAAGCCAGGGAAGCAATTTCTGTGCTTGCCATATGCGCTGTTTCCTCTAGATAGACGCCCTGAATAAGTTAGGGGTATCTTTTCGCTCAAAATACTTTTTGTTTCAAAATTGAAAGATAAGATATTCAAACACTTCTTTACTTGAAATAATCATGGAAAATATATCATAATGCTCTTACTGATGTATACTCATTGAATACGATGCAATGAAGTAGAAATATTTTAAAATAGACTTCATTTAACAACTTAATTAATTCTCATTAAGAGGAATAAACTTTATTTTAACACCAGATTTGTATTCAGCATGAAAAATACTTATAATGAGTTCTTAAAGGAAATCTCTTTTTCACAGAAAAATGCCAAAAATTGAAGGTAATAGTTCAGGGTATTTTCTAGCTCAAAAAACTTTTTGTTTTGAAATTGAAAGATAAGATATTCAAACACTTCTATACTTGAAATAATCATGGAAAATATATCATAATGGTCTCATTACCGATATATACCCAGTAAATACGATGCAAAGGAGCAGAAAATATTTGAAGTTGAATTCATTTAACAGCTTCTTGATTTTTTTTCTTTGTAAAGGGGTAGATGATCTTCAGGTATGTGTGGGAATGTCTAATTCTTCTATATTGTTGCTTGTAACTGTGTTCATTTCTTTAATTTTGGTTTTTGGTCATTACGAAATAAATATGATTTTATATTTAGTTCAACTGCAATTTTGTATGCTCTTACTTTTGTTCTTTACCTTGTGCCATCAAATCATTCTGAATGTATTATGAGGACCATAATAGGAACGTCTCTGTATGCACTGTGTGCTGTCCTCCGTAAATTGAATGATTAATGTATGTGCACTATATAGATTTGCCAAATGAATGCAATCCAGCCTCGATTCCTGGTGATTTAACTTTATGAGGGACTTGGGTCTGGTGTTGTGATGGGATCGGGTCAGGGGGTCTCGAAGCAGCTCCGACTCAGGGTTTCTCGACAGGCAAGAGGGTTCGGGGTTGGGTGTCTCGAAGCAGTTCCGAGCCAGATATTGGTATTCGACTCCCAAATGTGATCTTCCCGTGTTTATAGTTCACTGTGAGTAGACCCGTCTCGTGCCCTTTGGCTTAATAGTGAGTGTAATGCATTACTACCGTTCATGTGAAAGATTTACAGAGTACCACATTTGATATGAGTGTGCAAATACCTGTTTGTACTATGCAGGGAGAGAGTGTGGTCATAGTTACTTACAACAGTTGTTGATAACCTGGGCAAGACGACCACCACATGGTGTCCATTAGACTTAATAGTATTATACCCATAATGAGCATCAGGATTAATTGAATTTGCTTGTGGGAGAGAGCTTAATTCTATTGACTGCGTCCTCTTAAGTTTCATACTTTTTATTTTGCGGACTTAAAGTAATGTACAGTATATATATGCCTTGAAGTAGTGTCTCGTAGTACTAAATACCGGCTGTTGGGTTTCCTACCTCTCTGCTCTCCTGTTCCACACTACTTGCTGTGGTTCAGTGGTTGCCGCTGTGGTGCTACCCCAAGACTTCCTGGCTGTGGTCCTGCCCCATTAGAACTGTAGACGACTGTTTTGAGGGGGGGGGGGGGAAATTGATAGAAAATAACCAGTATCAATAGAATCATAATATTTAAAGTGCTGATAATGTATGGCATTTTAGGTGGGTCACCTTAATTCTCTCAATTTAAAGTTTCGTAAAGTGGGTAGGGCTTTGAAATACAGGGCAATAGTGGTTACAGAAACTCATAATGAACAGTCGAGAGTGTAAGTAATGCTTTTATAATCCTTTTGGCCAAATCTAGCCAGCAGTAAACTAAGAGAAGCGATACCTAAATTGTCTCAACACAGGAAAGTGACCCTCTTGCAGACAGCTGATGAAAATAACATTCACCAGGCACTTGTTCAGATTCTGTAGAGGTTAATTTAGTTCATATTTAAACATACAGACTGAGACTGTAATGCAACAAGATAACTTTTCTGTTTAGAAATCTTTTTTTGTTATTTATGGATTCCACTGAATGCTGCCATGTGTCGTAACATTTAAATCCGACTGACTTTATGGTACATTGCCTCATCCCTCTACATCTTGACTGTCAGTCAAAGAAGTCTTCATTCTTATTAAATGTAAATTCAACTATGGCTTATTTCCACTTACATTAGACTTTTTCAATGTTTCTATATGCACTTTTTTTTTTTTTTTTTTTTAGTTTTGTAGTAAAATTTACCGGTAATGGCTGACTGATTTATTTCCAGTACCAAGACTATGCGTTACGTTGCTGCTTACTGCTTAGCTGCCCTGAGTGGTAGTTCTCCTTCTGCAAAGGATATACAGAAAGTTCTTAGTTCTGTGGGTGTTGACTGTGATGCTGCAAAGGCCAAGAAGGTGGTGTCTGAACTTGGAGACAAAAACCTGG
The DNA here is from genome assembly GCF_036320965.1 of Panulirus ornatus. Lineage (NCBI taxonomy): Eukaryota > Metazoa > Arthropoda > Malacostraca > Decapoda > Palinuridae > Panulirus > Panulirus ornatus. Next base: position 13,268,119 of record NC_092281.1, read on the forward strand.
AAGAGCTCATCACTGAAGGTGAGTGGGTAGTGCTGGATAAAATGCTGTCATGTATGTGTGTTCTTTTGCATTTTTTTATGTGACTAAGAAGTAGCAAACTATTATAGTGAAGGAGAAGTAGTAAACTATTATAGTGAAGATAAGTAATGGCAGGGTTCTTGTGGGCCATAGATTCCAGAAACTGTTTTTTCCATTGGTCCATAACATTAGTATTTGCTGTTTTGAATATTTGCAAGGTTCTCAAGAAGATAACTCTTGCAAATATCAAGGAATATTTGTATTTGTAATATTTTCTACCAAAAATATGATTTTGATTGTCATTTTGATTTGTCATTTGATTATTTATGTACTTTGCCACTAACTGGGCATTATTAAGTGATATTTTGTGGGACCCAAATCAGAAGGATGTAGGCCTCTCAGGTTGGCAGCAGAGGTATTGATGAAATGTTTGAGATTTTGTGATTAGTTATATGTCTGGGGAAAAAAATGCGGCTGTCATTATGGGTGAATGTTTTGCTGATGTTACTTATTTTCAGGCATGAGTAAACTTGGATCTATGCCTGTTGGAGGCGGTGGTACGGGTGCTGCTCCTGCTGCTGCAGGTAGTGCTGCTGCTCCAGCTCTAGAGCAGAAGAAGGAAGAAAAGGTTGAAGAACCAGAGGAAGAGTCAGATGATGACATGGGCTTTGGTCTGTTTGATTAAATACATTACTGACACAAAATAAAATTGTATTTTCAAGAAATATTTTTCTAACCTTTACAGTATTAATTTTTGCCTGTTGCTCACAATGTGGTATGTTACATCAGTTTAGTAAGTTGTGATTTTCAAAACTGTATATTACAGGTTTTATAATTATATTCAGTTTCTAGTAAACATGTCTCATATCCTATATCAGTGATTCTTGTAAACCTTTTATCAAGTATGGTTCTCTGTTGAAACAATTCATTCCTACACTTTATAGTCATTTCATCCATGGATTTCATTTCCATCTTGTAACTTTATTTATTGCATTTTTTTTATAATACTTAATCGCCGTCTCCCGCGTCAGCGAGGTAGCACAAGGAAACAGACAAGGAATGGTCCAATCCACCCATGTACACATGTATGTACATAAACGTCCATACACACATATACATTTCAACGTATACATACACTTTTTTTCTTTCATACTATTCGCCATTTCTCGCATTAGCAAGGTAGGGTAAAGAACAGAGGACTTAGCCTTAGAGGGAATATCATCATTTGGCCCCCTTCTCTGTTCCCTCTTTTGGAAAATTAAAACAGAGGGGAAGATTTCCAGCCCCCTACTCCCTCCCATTTTAGTCGCCTCCTATGACACACGGAATACATGGGAAGTATTCTTTTTCCCCCATCTCCAGGGATAGGTCTGTGGGGCCTGGATGTGGATCAGGAGCTGTGGTTTCATTGCATTACACAAGACAGCAAGAGACTGAGTGTGAACAAATGTGGCCTTTTTTATCTTTTCGTGGCACTGCCTTGCTGAAGTAGGGGGGTGGCAATGCTGTTTCCTGTAGGGAGGGGTAGTGACAGGAATGGATAAAGGCAAGTATGAATATGTACATGTGTATATATGTAAATATGTGTGTGTGTGTATGTTGATATGCATATGTGCGTGCATGGGTGTATATGTAAAGGTATGTGAATATGAGTAGATGGGCCATTCTTTGTCTTTCCTGGCACAACCTCGCTAACGTGGGAAACAGCAATTATGTATAATAATAATAATATATAAACAGAAAAAAGTAGATCTCATTCCATTCATCATACTAAGTTGCTTATCTTACTGTTGGATTTAGTTCTGCTGATGTGGAGTCCCATGCCTTAACTCTAAAAGCTGGCAAAGGGCAAGGATGCCCAGTTCCCTGGGGTACATTTGCTATCCTTGTTGAAAGGAATATTTATTTATTTTTTTTGCTTTGTCGCTGCCTCCCGCGTTAGCAAGGTAGCGCAAGGAAACAGATGAAAGAATGACCCAACCCACCCACATACACGTTTATACATACACGTCCACACACGCAAATATACATACCTATACATCTCAACATACACATATATATACACACACAGACATACATATATACACATGTACATAATTCATACTTTCTGCCTCTATTTATTCCCATTGCCACCCCAGCACGCACGGAATAACAACCCCCTCATGTGTGCGAGGTAGCGCTAGGAAAAGACAACAAAGGCCACATTCGTTCACACTCAGTCTCCAGGTGTCATGTAATAATGCACTGAAACCACAGCTCCCTTTCTACATCCAGGCCCCACAGAACTTTCCATGGTTTACCCCAGATGCCCTGATTCAATCCACTGACAGCACGTTGACCCCGGCATACCACATCGTTCCAATTCACTTCATTCCCTGCACGCCCCTCACCCTCCTGCATGTTCAGGCCCCGATCACTCAAAATCTTTTTCACTCCATCTTTCCACCTCCAATTTGGTCTCCCACTTCTCCTCGATCCCTCCACCTCCGACACATATATCCTCCCGGTCCGGTCAATCCCCCCTCACCCATTCTCTCCATGTGACCAAACCATTTCAAAACACCCTCTTCTGCTCTCTCAACCACATTTACTAAATCTGTAAAGCTACAAGAATTATCAACATCCTAATAACAGTACTTTTCCTCCTAATTTTCTCCATATGATACTCTGACATACATATCTCTCTAACTGTACCAAATAAATGCACTACCTATTAACTTTTACTGTAAAAGGGGTTGAACTGTTATAACAACACAAAACATAAATTTATTCCATTTAGGTAAAGCATGTTTGCATCAAGGTTCTCCCAAAAAACTTAAAATATTCACTTTGAATGCTATGCTGGAAAACTACCATGGTTTGTAGATGGCTATTGCACCACAAAATAATTACATATAATTATGAACTCTTTATTAAGTAAAACACATTAATTCCATGACCATATTCTAATGGTTTGTGGGATTCTTTTTCTTTTTTGTTGCTTATTTTGGCAGAAAGAAAACTTTAGTCATGTTCCAGAAACATGCTCAACAGCCTGAATGGTTAGAATAGTACATACCAAAGAATCAGTTCATAATTTTAAAGCAATTACACAATTGAAATATGAATGAAGGAAAAAGTATATCTATGTATATAATAAAAACATAATTGCATATTTTTGATGCAATTTGTCTTCTCTGTTCCATCAGAATTTCTCTTAAATTGAAACAGTACTATGATGAGGTAGGCTGCTTCATTACTTCTGGACTTGAGAACAAGAAAGTTATAAAATCACTGGCAGCTTCTAAACATGGGTCCTGAAAAGAAAAAAGTTGATCAGCACTCTTAAAATAATCCCATCTTATTCTTTTGTCCATGTAAAAATTATGGTCGTGTAAAATGAGAAAAATGAAGAGAGTATTTTGGAATCACAATACATAAAGTGCACTTCTGTATATCTAAATGTGCAGTGTGGCACTTATACATTGTCTTCCCCGAAGATATTACATTTCAAACATCTTCCAACTTTCAAGCCATCCTCAAAACATCTTTTCTTTTACGGCCATCCCCAAAACTTCTTTCATGTCTGTTAGCTTTTCCACATTAGCTAAGTAGTGTCAAGAACAGATGCTTTGGCTTTAGATGAAATATCCTCAATTGGCTTCTACCTCTTTTCTTTCTTTTGGAAAAAAAAAGATAACGGAAGGAAGGAGTTCCAGCCTCACGTTCTTGCCCCTCTAAGTTGCCTTCAACAAGCAGAATATGCATGGGTAGTATTCTTTTTTCCCTATCTCTATGATGCCTTTTTACCTTCAGTATAAACTTACAGATATCATACTCAATCCTTTCACATGTTCTTTTTCAGTGTAAGAATCTTAATGATAAAAATGCTACCATGAAGCATTCTGCACCAAGTGGGATTCTTAAAACATCTGCTGCAGAATTCTATGTGAAAATCAAGTAAAATGTCTGTAAGTATATTCACATATAAAAAATAAAGGAGCATGAACTGTGACATGGGCAAATAGGCCAGAGGAATACTGGAGGGAGAGAAACAGGAAGAATGTGTGGAATGGTGTATGCAAGGGAGGCACGTAAGGACGGGTATGTGAAGGTCTTTTGCCGTGGCCACCCCTTGATAGGAGTTCCCGGAGGGAATGGGCATCAGAGATATAGACATAGATAGATAAGTGGTGTGACTTACATTAATTTCAAAATGAATAAAATGTGCTATACTCAATACCAACATCAACATTTCCTCTGGTCTAATTATGTCTGCAAATATGCCAATAGCCTATACCCCTTGATTTCCCATCTGGTCTTTCATAATCCTGAAGAAGATTTTATAAAAAAAGAAATACATTTATTCAATGTTGCCGATCAATGAAGCACAATGAAAGTTCTAACCTTGACAACAGCAGATGAAAAAGGTGGTGCAAGGTGGCACCAATTCTGAAGCTGGTCCATGGTAGTGGTATTGAAGCTGTTGCTGGAACTCCCAACATGCAACTGACAAGCTGTATAAAAAGAGAATACCAAAAATTAACAACAATTTACTTATGTCAAATAACTACACATTCAGCAAAGCACCTAAAAATTCACAATACAGTACAACAGATACTGAATGATATGATCATCTTTACTATAAAATATAGGAATACCTCGCTCTTGCTCCTTGTTTCTTTTCTCTTCATGTATGGATACAGAGTTACCACTCCTAAGGTCACATTGACAGTCCAGCAGATCATGTGTTTGGCAGGCTGTGTCATAATGTAGGGTGAAAAGATCCTGAAGGAATACATAAATATATATATTCAGCATAGCAATTAGGTGAAGTGATGAAGGCACTGAACACTTATTCCTTAACAATCTTACAATCACTTCACACAAACACACTTCTTGGCCTATGGTCCTGCCTAGTGGATGTGATCAGCTTCCTGTGAACTGTAGCAGCTCCACAGAAGAAATTCCTAGGGAATGAATAAAGTAATGTTTATTTATATCTTTATTTTTCCATACATATTTGCCATTTCCCGCATTTGCGAGGTAGCGTTAAGAACAGACAACTGAGCCTTAGAGGGAAATTTCTCAATTGGCCCCCTTCTCTGTTCCTTCTTTTGGAAAAGTAAACACTGGAGGGGAGGATTTTTTCATTACATATTTGCCATTTCTTGCGTAAAGGAGGCAGCACCAAAAACAGATACTGACAGAATTTGGAAAAATGTGTGAAAGGATAAAGTTAGAGTAAATGTGAATAAGAGCAAAGTTAACACGTTCAGCAGAGTTGAAGGACAAGTCAGTTGGGATGTGAGTTTGAATGGAGAAAACCTGGAGGAAGTGAAGTGTTCCACATATCTGGGAGTGGAATTAGTAGTGAATGGAAGTGGAAGATGTGGCATTTATGGATCCAGAGAAAGCATATAGAAGTGTTAAGATAACTGCTCTGTGGGAAGTATTGAAAGTATATGGAACAGGAGGACAGCTGCAAGAAAAGATGAGTTTTTATGAAGTGAGTAAGGCAAGTGAATGGATAGGAAGAAAGGAGATCAAGTAGTTCCACGTGAAGATGTATCTGTTGCAGGGAAGTGTGTTGTCAACTTGGCTGTTTAATTTGTTTATGGATGGGGTGGTAAGGGAAGTGAAAGCAAGTGTCTTGGAGTGAGGAACAGATATGCAGTGTGTTGGAGGTGGAGAGACCAGAGATGAGTCAGTTGTTGTTTGCTTATAATATGGTGCTGGTGGCAGACTCAAGTGAGAAACTGCAAAAGCTGGTATGTGAGTTTAGAAGCATGTGAAAGGAGAAATTAGGGAGTAAATGTGAATAAAAGCAAGGTTATTAGGTTTAGCACTAATAAAGCCAGGTTATTTGGAATCTAAGTATGAGTAAAGATAACTTACAGTAAGTGGTGAGTTACAGATTTATGGGAGTGGATGTGGCAGCAAATGGAACCATGGAAGCTAAATTGAGCCATATGGCTGGTTTGTGGGCAAAGATCCTGGGTGCATTGAGTAATGTGTGGGAAGCCACTGTCTTTAAGGGAAAAAAAGGGCACAGTAGTATAGTAGTCCTGTTAGTGTTGTTTGGATGCAAAGTGTGGGTCTTACATAAAAATATGGACAGGAGTATGAGTTGGAAATCAATATCTGAGGACAATATTTGGTATGGAGGAGTGGGTGAATAAAAAACGATGAGATGCATAGCAGTCAGAAGGGTATGTACAAGAAAGATGAGAAAGGTGTACAGAAATGGTTTGGACATAGAGGAAGGAGATAAATCGGAGTCTAATGGACAATGTATCTACTCCATTATATGGGGAGCATGTGTAAGTCTCCACTTTTAAAAGGGAGCACAATAAAATAGCTTACAAGACCAAAACTATGTTCATCATTTCTACCAACCTTCAATTCTTCTGTTGAAAAGTGAACTCTGTCAGAGTCCCGAGCATCCACTACAACACCACTTAACCCCTGTTTCCTAATCTGTCGCTGATACATCTTTTCATCCAAGGATCCAGCCATTAACAATCTGGGAAATTTTTCAAATACTTGTACTCACTTAACCAACAAGCATGAAAACTGTATTTCTAATATATCAGGCTAAGGTATGTATATTAATGACTCAGATCATCATCAAGCAACTGAACCCAAGAGCAGATAAATGAATTGAAGGCAGCTATGCAAAACTCAAGCGGTCAACAAACCTTGTAACAAAACAATCTTGCACTGAAAACAACTGAAATTTACCCCTTTAGAGATGCCTCTATAATTAACTGAAATTTACCCCTTTAGAGATGCCTCTATAATCAATGAATATTTCTTCCGAAAAACAATGCAAAGAGCCACATTCCAACTGAGAGATGCCAATGCGTTTAATCAGTGCCTTAACTCATCACTCACTGTCAAGTTTTGTAACCCAGTGAAGTGGTGATGTTGGCTGACAGTTATGGAGCATGGCAAAAGTGAAACTAAGATGAAGATATGAAAAATGGGATTGAAGAAAGCCCATTGAATTCTTGTAACAAATATGAATTGCTTTTTGCAGAGGCCTTTGCACAATTTATTGTATGAGTAGATAATCATAATGGCTCTTCAACTGTATGTAACTGGTTGATTACAAAGAACTTCTCAGCGTATGGAGCTTAATTATAAAATCCTTCAATTGTATAAACTGGCTTCTTACACAGGCCTTTCAACTAAGTTGTCATAAGGGCCTTCACACTGTATATAAATGGTTAATTACATAAGTTTATTTGTAACACAGAAAATAAACTATCATCCCTAGTCATTCATATGAGCATAATTCGACTATTAGCACTGTATGAACCAGGCACCTAAGGTAATGAGGTACTGTATGCCAAGCAGGAAATTTAAACATAAAACAGTCATATCAATTACACTAGAATAGGCAAAGCCTGTTGTCTAATTCCCTAGACAGCCTATCCCTTTTCAGAACTAAGAAAAAATAACCACTGTGGAGAAAAAAATCTAAGAGATATTCCTGAGGTAGGGAATGAAAGTACTAAAGGAGGAAATGTTAATGAAATTGAGCTGACCGATGATTCCAGGCTGTTAAAACATTTTGTCAAAATAAGGAGAATCTTTAAACAACAATATTTTCATTATTATCATTACACTTGATCACCGTTTCCCTCATCAGCAAGGTAGTGCCAGGAAACAGAAAAAGAATGACCCACCCACTCGTGTACACACATATACATACACACTCATACACGTACATATACATATCAACATATACACATACACAGCTATATACATATATACCTATGTACATATTCTTACTCACTTGCCTTCATCCATTCCAGGCACCACCCTCCCCAACAGGAAACAGCATCGTACCCCTGCATCAGCAAGGTAGCGCCAGGAAACAGATGAAAAATGGCCACAGCCACTCATACTCATTCGCTAGCTGTCATGTGCAATGCACTGAAACCACAGCTCCTTATCCACATCCAGGCCCCACAGGCCTCTCCATGGTTTATTCCAGGCACTATACATGCCCTGGTTCAGTCCACTGACAGCACGTCGACCCCCACATACCATATCGTTCCAATTCACTTGAATCTGTGCACAACTTTCACCCTCTTGTATGTTCAAGCCCTGATCACTCAAAATCTTTTTCACTCCATCCTTTCACCTCCAACTTGGTCTCCTGCTTCTTGTTCCCTCCACCTCTGACACAAACACACACACACACACAGGATGGAAGGATGGAGTGAAAAAGATTTTGAGTGATAGGGGCCTGAACATACAGGAGGGTGAAAGGCGTGCAAGGAACAGAGTGAATTGGAACGACGTGGTATACCGGGCTCAACATGCTGTCAATGGATTGAACCAGGGCATGTGAAGCATCTGGGGTAAACCATGGAAAGTTTTGTGGGGCCTGGATGTGGAAAGGGAGCTGTGGTTTTTGTGCATTACACATGACAGCAAGAGACAATGTGAACGAATATGGCCTTTATCATCTTTTCCTAGTGCTACCCCATGTGCACACAGGGGAGGGGGTGCCATTTCATGTGTTGTGGGGTGGCGGCGGGAATGGATGAAGGCAGCACGTATGAATATGTACATGTGTATATATGTATTATATGTATACGTTGAAATGTATAGGTATGTATATGTGCGTGTGTAGGCGTTTATGTATATACATGTGTATGTGGGTGGGTTTTGCCATTCTTTCGTCTGTTTCCTTGCGCTACCTCACTAACGTGGGAGACAGCAACAAAGTATAATAAAATAATATATATCAGTCGTGGTTTGCTGATGATACAGCAGTGGTGGTAGATTTGAGTGGGAAACTGCAGAAGTTGGTGACTGAATTCGGAGGAGTGGATGAAAGGATAAAATTGAATGTGAGAATAAACACAAGGTTATTAGTTCAGCAGGATTGAAAGACAGGGTGAATGGAGAAAAATTGGAAGTGATGTGTTTCAGGTATCTGGGAGTGGACATGGCAGAGAATGGAACCATGGAAGCAGAAGTGATTATTAGAGTGCTGTTCAAATCACTTCATCCGTGGCTGTCACACTATATAAAAAGTCTGAAACCACAAAAATAATGAAGGAAAGAAACTGTAGCAAATGCTGTTAATGCAAATGATACTGAATCTAATACCACAGGGAGGTATACCTATATATGAAGACTTTTCGTTTTTGTCCATCTCTCCAGACTCTTGCCATTGCTTGCAGATCTGTTGCAGGATTCCAGTCAATATCATAAAGAAGGATCCTAGAAGCTCCAATCAAGTTCAAACCTACTCCACCAGCCTTCGAACTCAGTAAAAATACAACTGAAAATTGAGAACAATAAAAGCTTTAGAAAATAGAAAATGCACTTTTCTATATTGAAGAAGTCAGAGTTAATCCTAGTTCACATATGATGGACAATATACACTCACACATGCTTGTGATCTATCCTCCTAATTCTTAATGTAGTCATCAACATCTCATGGACTGCACCTATTTGCCATTTCCCGCGTTAGGTTAGGTTAGGTTAGGTTAGGTGGAAGAATTGAGAGTTGGAATAAATGAAACAAAAAAGGAAGATAATTGAGAAAGTTTGAGCCAGATGGCATCAATACAAGGAGACTCAAGATCCTACACAAATTGAAACAACTTACTTCTGTACCCAGTGACAATGCACTGTGGCTGTCCTCTCTTTCTAATAAAAAAACTTGATTTTACTCACAATCAATCCTACACATGTCGAAACAACATACCACTTTACCTGAAACCTCTTCTGATTTAGTTAAAACAACACAAAATGATTATGAAGTTTCTGTTTTCTCACTATAATTTAGCCTCAGCCAATGCTTTACTCATCAGATTACTGTCTCATCCATAAAGATACCTAACACTCATGGTAACAGTACACAACTTCCATACTTCCATTCCTACTTCAAGCCATTCACTTAAACAACCACTACTTTCAGACATGCATTACTTACAATATTCTAATTACTAAAAGCCTTTATAAATACATATTAGTAATAAACACCATTTCTTACAATCACTATTATATTTGCTATTAAATCGGTCAACCAGCTGTTGTCGTTTAGAAGTTGCTGTAGATCCATCCAGTCTTAGATAAGAATAGTTGTAACGAGTGCACAGTGAGGCTAACATATCTAGTGTACTAGTATAGTTAGAAACCAGTACAATCTTTTCATTCCCTGCTTCTTTTAATGCCCAGAGCATACAAGATACCACTGCCAGCTTGCCACTGTCCTGTTAAAAGAAACACCATCACAGCTCTTTGAACATAATAAAGACGAACAAATTTTTTTCAAGCTTTAATGAATGACAATATATGCACATCTGTCAAAACTGAATCATAATTTGGACAATGAAAGTGAGGGACTGTGTATACATCTGGTCTATTGCTTAATGCTGAGAATGCATTCCTGGAAATCACAACTTAAGAGAAAAACTGGATTATGGATCACATCTTACCACTGAATTCAGTGGGAGAAGAGGGGGTTACATTTTTATGGAAGATATCTTAAAAAACATTCAGTACAGTTCAGGTACAATATCAATCTAAGTCATTACACAAAAATACAGCACAGAATACAAGTTTTTTCTTGTACTTGTTTGTCATTTCCTTCATTAGCAAGGTAGTGCCACAAACAAAGAAAAACCACATCTGCTTCCCAAAACCAGAGCCCCCTATCCACAACCAGCCCCAACAGACCTTTCTATGGTTTCCCTAGGCCACTTCACACCCCAGGTTTAAGACAATGACAGCAAATGCCCCTCCTGCTTACCACATCATTCCAATTCACTCTATCCTGTGAACACTTTCACCCTCCTGCATATTCAGACCCTGAGCACTAAAAATAATTTCAACATCTTTTCCATCTCAAATTTGGTCTCCTTCCTTCTCTATGTCAACTCCAATTCTGACATATATATCCAACATAGCTGCGTAGGGCAAGGGGGTCAAGTTTGGAAATTAGCTAGGACAGTTGATAAGTGAGACTGCTTTCCACTCAACTCTGTCAAGTAAGGATACAGAGCTAGAACCACCCCAAATGTGAGAGCAGTACTCCATACAAGGACCAATCAATTCCTTGTATAAATGGAGCAACTGTTCAGAAGAGAAGCTTCAACAACTAAACAGGACAGCCAGTTTCTTAGAGGCAGACTTAGCTATTCCCGTAACATGGGGTTTTCAAGGGAGTGGATGTTACAGTAATACCAAGTAAGTCAAGAGGCGTAATTACACAACCATTAAAGGAGAGACAAGAGGCGCCCTCCTCTTCCTTATCAAACATTTCTTCTATCTATCCACAGTTTTCTGTCCTTAAGTATTTTCAATTTTGTACTTAATATCTTTTTCTTTTGTAACTGCTTAATTATTATTTGGCCAAGTCTCTCACAATGTATTTGCGTTTGTCAAGATTATTGTTTCCAAAGAATTCATTCAAATTTGTGTTTTGAATATTCACAACGATCTATTTCCAATCTAATTTCTCATGGTCAAAATTCATATCACTCAGCCCAATGCTGTTTTCTCTTACTGTATCATGTTACTATTCATTCATTACCATTTTATATGCTCATGTGGTCTTTTTTCTTCTATAATGAGAACAGTACCATGTCATTTGTAGAAATAAGACATCACATTGCTCTCTTGTCAGTGTCTGGTTTACCTGCACAAGGTTGAATGAATCACATCAATTAATCAATCGAGAGAGAGAGAGAGAGAGAGAGAGAGAGAGAGAGAGAGAGAGAGAGAGAGAGAGAGAGAGAGAGAGAGAGAGAGAGAGAGAGGAGAGAGAGAGAGAGAGAGAGAGAGAGAGAGAGAGAGAGAGAGAGAGAGAGAGAGAGAGAGAGAGAGAGAGAGAGGGATATAGGGAGGGGAGGAACATTCTTGCTCTGACAAACAAAATGATAATGAGGGATATGCACTTCAAACCTCTTAAATCAAAACTCTACAAAATCCTGTGCAAAATGTGAAACAAACACATTAATTGTTCTTACCCTTTCATCAAATTTGCCAGGTTCTATGTGTGCTGGCAGCAAGTTGACAGCTTCCAGCAGCAATTCACTGTGGGTTTCTTGGTCATTAGTAACAGCTAACAATGCAGGGTGGTTGCAAATTTTTCGCAGGGCTAAAATAGCCGAAAAATGGTCTCCTGCATTAGTACTGCTGAAACACTTCTTCAAGCTTCTACAACCCAAAATATCCAAATATATTGATTTCTGTGTTTCAGATGGATGACAGAAAACAACAAACTCTTTTTTTGGTGGCAGATACCTGGAATGTAACAAAATTATACAGTATATTATATCCCTGGGGTAAGGGGAAAAGAAATCTACCTCTAAATTCTTGGCATGTCCTAGGAAGCAACCAGAGGGGAGCAGAAGTGGAGGGGGACTGGAAACCTCCCTTCTTGTATTTCAATTTCCAAAAGAAGGAACAGAAGGAGCCAAGCAGGGAATGCTCATCCTCCTCAAAGACGAAGGTGGAGTGTTTGAATGTGTGTGGCTGTAACCAAGATGAGAAATGAGGAGAAATAAGTAGTATGTTTGAGGAAAGCAACCTGGATGTTCTGGCTATGAGTGCAACAAAGCTCACGAGTAAAGGGGAAGAATGGGTTGGAAATGTCTTAGGAGTAAAATCAGGGGTTGGTGGGAGGACAAGAGATAAGGTTGTAGTAGCACTACTCCTGAATCAGGAATTGTAGGAGTGTATGATAGTGTAAGGAAGTAAATGTTAGACTGATGTGGGTAAAAATAAAAGTGGGTGGTGAGAGATGGGTGATACATAGTCCTTATGCACCTGGCCATGAGAAGAAAGATCATGAGCAGCAAGTGTTTGGGAGCAGCTGAGTGAGTGTGTCAGCAGTCTTGATGTAAGAGACCAGGTATTAGTGATGGATGATTTAAATGTGAAGGTGAATATTGTGGCAGATGAGAGTATAATTGGGGGGTATGGGGTATTCAGTGTTATAAACTGAAATGGCAAACAGCTTGTGGACTTGTGTGCTGGGAAAGGACTAGTGACTGGGAATACCTGGTTTAAAAAGAGGTACATACACAAGTATACATATGTGAGAAGGTAAGATGATCAGTGGGTGTTACTGGATTACACATTAATTTATAGACATGTAAAAGAGAGACCTGGATATAAATGTGCTGAAAGGGGAAGTTGGTGGTATGTCTGACTACTACCTTGTGGAGGCAGGGGTAAAGATTTGTAAAGTTTCAGAAAACTTGAAACAATGTTAATGAGAAAAGAATGATGACAATAGGTGAGCTTGGAATAAAGACTCATGTGAAGTAATATCAGAAGAGATTGAGTAGAGAATGGTGAGAGTAAATGAAGCAAGGGAAGTGGGTGAAGAATGGAAGGTATTAGGGAAGCAGTGCTGGCATGAATTGGAATGATGTGGTATAAAGGGGTCAATATGCTGTCAGTGGACTGTACCAGGGACTGTGAAGCATCCAGGGTAAACAATAAAAGGGTCTGTATGGCCTGGTTGAGAATAGGGAGCTGTAGTTTTGGTGCATTCCACATGACAACTAGAGAATGTATGTGAACGGATGTGGCCTTACCCCAACTTTTCCTGGTGCTACCTTAATACAGGAAAGAGCAATCAAGCATGAAAAAAATTATAAACACACACACATATATATATTTTTTCTTTCAAACTATTCGCCATTTCCCGCATTAGCAAGGTAGCGTTAAGAACAGAGGACTGGGCCTCTGAGGGAATATCCTCACCTGGCCCCCTTCTCTGTTCCTTCTTTTGGAAAATTAAAAAAAATAAGAGGGGAAGATTTCTAGCCACCCGCTGGATAGGGGAGAAAGAATACTTCCCACATATTCCCTGCATGTTGTAAAAGGCGACCAAAAGGGGAGGAAGTGGGGGCTGGAAATCCTCCCCTCTATTTTTTTAATTTTCCAAAAGAAGGAACAGAGAAGGGGGGCCAAGTGAAAACGTCCCCTCCAAGGATCAGTCTTCTGTTCTTAACACTACCCCACTAATGCGGGACATGGAGAATATGTATGAAAAAAAGAAATATGTGTTCATGTGAGTGGATGGGCCATTCTTCACTTTTCCCCCCAATAAATATTCACCATTTCCCGTGATAGCAAGGTAGTATCAAGAACAGATGCCTGAGCCGTGGAGGGATATCCAACTTATTCTTGAATATTAATGTATAATCCTCTTACACTGACTCCCTAAAAAGCAGTGCATCACTTAACCTGGCTCCCTCCAAGGCAAGAAACTGAGACTAAGTCCACTAGGTAGGTCACCCCTCTCCATTTACTTTTAATTCAATCAAATTTTACAGTGTGCCTTAGACAGTAATCTTGTTCATATTTGCAGTGATAACTAACTAACTTTACCCTACCTTTCCGCCCATTGTGTCACTTCCTTTGCATATCACATTTCCTACCAGTGACTCCTCACCAAAAAGAAGGCATTATACACAGAAACAACTTGTCATAAATTACCAACTCCACTTATTGTACCGAATTAAATGATTACCTACCTATTAATAATATCTTGTGTACGCCTGAGAATAAACAGAGATGTTATTCTATTCAGCTGCATAGCACGACTTGCACCTGAGGAAGAATACAATAATCAATGGCTTGGAATCATTAATTACAAGCAACACTTAAAGTGAAAAATATGGGAGCAGTGGTGACCATTATTTCTTCTGTAGAAATTCTTAGAATGGCACACACACACTGACAGCACACAATAAAATAAAAAAATATATGTTCAGTCAGGCATCTTGCCTATAACTCAGTATTGTGATCACTTTCAATCTGTCCCAAAGAACTGAAAAACTTGCTGATATCTATGCAAAAGGAGCAGAAGATACATATATGCTTTGCATAAGGAAGTATAAAAACTATGAGAAAGTTTGTATTTAACCATGAGCACCTGCAATAAAATATTGCCATAAGCCAGGGTTAGCACACAATTCTTTCTGCATGTTTTGCTAAATGAATGATACCGTTTCTCACTGCCATATTACATAATCATCAATCCTAGGTTCATCTGAACTGTTTTCAACCACATACCAAATCTTATTGTAAATGATTCTTCAGCTTTTCCTTACATGTTTCTTATTTCTCTTGGTAGTACATCAAATAGTCTCCTTCTTCATGGGTGATTCAGAGGGTGGTGACATGCACAAAGTGCCAGAATGAGAAGGAGCAATGTGGTTTCACAAGTGGTAAGGGACGTTTGCAGATGACATGGTTCTGGCAACATACTCCAGAGAAAAACTCTAGAGGCAGGTCCCAGATTTTGGAAGTGTGTGAAAAGAAACTTTTGTGAACAAATGCAAGGTAATGGGGTGCAGCAAGGGGCTGAGGTAGAATGTTCTGGGTTTAAGTGTCCATAGAGAGGCCCTTGAAGATATGGAGTTTTTTTAGCTAACAAGGAGTGGATGTGGCTGCAAAAGGAACCTGTGGTTTGGTGTAGGTTACAGAATGGAAGAAGGGGCTAAGGTCCTGAGTGCACTCAGGTGTTTTAGGAAGAAGAGATCATTATCTCTAAGGGAGATGTATGTTTGAAGGTATAGCAGTCCTGACAATGTTGAATGGATGTGTCTTAGGCCCTGAATGCAAAAGAAAGGATGAAGGTGGATGTGTTAGTTATGAAATGCCTGAGATATGAGATGGATCAATTGTGAAAGGAATGAAAAAGTGAAAGAGTAGCGTGATAGCATGCACAGACCAAGTGGCAGCACTGTTCACGGTGCACTGAAATGGGCATAAAGATAGGATGAGTGAAAATGAGGTGGAAGAGGTACTTTATCGCTGTTTCCCACGTCAGCATGGTAGCACCAGGAAACAGACGAAGAGTGGCCCATCCATTCATATACACACAAATATACATAAATGCCCATACACGCACATATACATACATATACATATCAACATATACATACACAGACATATACTTGTATATATTCATACTTGCTTGCCTTTATTCATTCCTTTCGCTACCCCACCCCACAGGAAGCAGCATCATTACCCCCTGCTTCAACAAGGTAGTGCCAGGCCACATTTGTTCACACTCAGTCTCTAGCTGTCACGTGTAATGCACTGAAACCACAGCTCCCTATCCACATCCAGGCCCCACAGACCTTTCCATGGTTTACCCCAGACGTTTCACATGCCCTGGATGGGTCGTTCTTCATCTGTCTCCTGGCGCTACCTCACTGACGTGGGAAACAGCAATCAAGTATAATAACATACAATATAATATATATATTCTTTTTAATCTTTATGGGAAAACTAAGTTTCTGATGTAAATCGGCATCTCCAAGACAGCTGCCTTAAAGGTTATAGTTGTATCTAAAGGGTTAATGAAGAAATGTAAGTATTATAATAAGATGATACTATTTTCATACTATTTTCTGAAGAGTAAATAAGAAAAATATAAGCACAAGAAAGCAACACAGCAAAACTGATACTTTCCATGGAGATCTGAAAATTCAATACTTACCCAATTCCTTATCAGTTAATGATGCTCTTGGCTGCTGAGAAGCAATTATTGGATCTTCATATATACGACGGAAAGACACAGATGATCCAAACACACCTGGATTTACAAACTGCACAAGAGCAAACAACTCCTGTAGTAATAGGAGAAAACCCTGTGTAAGCAGCTTTTATATATATATATTCCAATTCATGTCAAATAAAGCACTACTTAATATATACAAGTATAGTGGAAAAAAAGTTCGATTGCATTCATCATTCTACAAATTAGATATAATCATTTCTTTCCCACCTGAAGATCATTTTGTACTGGAGTTCCTGTAAGTATAACACGTCTCATGCAGCATAATCTTCCAAGGAGAGATGTTGTTTTAATATTGGCATTTTTTAGGCGGTGACCTTCATCACAGAGGAGGAGGTCAAATCTTATGGCTTCAATTGCTTCAAAGTAACGCACAAGCATTTCATATGATACAATCATAACTCCTGAGTGTTGTGTCTTGCTAAAGTCCTCTACCTTGAGAGACAATTGGTCCTTATGAGAAAATACTATAATATTTCAATCTTATAGAAATGCTGTATGACACAATGTTTAACAATATCTATTATAGTAAGTCCTATTCAATTCTTAACAGGTGTTACATTCTAAGTCAGCTCGATGGTTTATAAATACTGTACCTTGTTGTTCTGATCAATGATGTATGTATTAATTCTCTCTCTTCCCAGCCATTTTCTGAACTCTTTACCCCAGTTGGATGTTAGACTGGAGGGAGTGACAATCAAAACTTTCTTCACGACTGGAAAACCATACGGCCCCTGATGATAAAATAACATTACAGAACATGCTACATAATGTCTCCTCCATTAATATGTATAAAGAGTAATACACAAACATGGAATTCTTGATTTACTGTTATACTCAACATAAACTAAAAACAAGCTCTGTTTTTAGCAGTAATTTTTTTTGTTTTGTCCGAGGCACTATGGATGTATCACACCACAAGGGAAAATGATGAAATTTTGCAAGTCTACCATTTTCAGTATTGACTGTATAATTACAAATTTAGTTTTGTAAGTTAGCTGAGACAGTACAGGCAACTGAGGCCCTAATCAAGGCCATCTCATAAACCCCATACATTTTATTTCATTTCTATTATACTTGATTGCCACTTCCCATGTCAGCAAGGTAGTGCCAGGAAACAGATGAAGAAAGACCCATCCACTCATATACAAACTTATATACATACACGCCCATACACGTACATATACATATCAACATATACATACAAATACACAGCAATATACATATACACACATACTTGCTTGCCTTCAACCATTCCCTGCGCCAACCCGCTCCACAGGAAACAGCATCACCACCCCCTACATCAGCGAGGTAGTGCCAGGAAAACTGACAAAAAAGGCCACATTTGTTCACACTCAGTCTAGCTGTCATGTGTAATGCACCGAAACCAAAGCTCCCACAGACCTTTTCATGGTTTACCCAAGATGTTTCACATGCCCTGGTTCGATCCAGTATACCACATCGTTCCAATTCACTCTATTCCCTGCACGCCTCTCACCCTCCTGTACGTTCAGGCCCTGATTGCTCAAAATCTTTTTCATTCCATCCTTCCACCTCCAATTTGGTCTCCTGCTTCTCTCTGTTCCCTACACCTCTGACACATATAACCTCTTTGTCAACCTTTCCTTACTCATTTTCTCCATATGTCCAAACCATTTCAACACACCCTCCTCTGGGAGGATGTTACAGTCTCTAAGTTCATCCTTCACTAGTGTGAAATTGCCTTTAGGCATACACATTAAGGCAGAAAAGGTAAAGAAATACAAAATAAAGATGAATCTACTAAATGTAAGGAATATCTGCAAATCTGGGATGCTCAGCCCTAATTCTATGAGCTGAAACTTTAGCAAGTTCATCTGACTTTCAGTTAGCCCTGCTTCCCTTGCTATCCTGTAAACTCCTCCTAAGCAACAATATACATATTATGTGAAGGAGAACACAGTAACTACCTTTACATCTTTCAGGGGCCATGATGATAACATACATCAATTCTTCAATGTTAAAAGAATTTGTAAACTGAGCCCCACAACAAACAAGGTAAATAAAAAGCTATGTAAACAAATTTTGAGCAACAACATGGTGGAAATGCAAAAAAACTACATGGATATGAAGTAATGCTAGTAACACTGATATACAATGCATACTAAGTAAAACTGAAACAAACTTTAACACTTGAACTGGGTCTTAAAATTTTGAATTATGATCCCAAGCATTCTCACTGAAAATTACTGAAGTCATTATTAACTCAAAGACATAGTATTCTCAACACTGTGCTGAAAAAAACTGTTGCATCTAGTATCACCCACCTGCTTAAGAAGGGTCCACACCAGGGTAATACACTGCAATGTTTTCCCAAGGCCCATCTCATCAGCCAGTATGGCTCCAAAGCTGTCTATGAGTCTATATCCCATGACACACTCATACAGAAAGGTGACACCTTCGTGTTGATGAGGCCGCAGCTGTGCACTGATGTGTGGATCTATTACAACATCCATAACAACTGCTCCACTGCTGTTGTATTTCCACTGAAAAAACATACACTTGCAGGTTGAAACCTTTGTTTACCAATTATCTTTAAATATCTTATTCATAAATCATCTTTAAATATCTTTATTCACAATTCACCACTTTAAACATTTTAACTCTGCATTTACAACTTTCAACAAGATTTACATACATCACCAAGCTTGAATTTAATACACAGTGCACACTACACAATCCACAAAAAATATAAAATAACCAAAATACATGGGCAAGTTGTGCTTAAAAAATCAATTTACCTCCTGCTGAAAAAGGAACAGATTTTCATAGGCATAACATGAAACTATGCAAGAACTTGTTAAAAAGATATAAAAATGTGCTTTTATATTACAGAATAGAACAGAATGACTGAGGAAATGACTAATGGACACAGAATAAACAAATTTAAAAAGTTGTATCATAGTATAACAGAGATGGTCCAGTATCAAAAGTGAGAAAGCTGAGTTATCGGGAAAGGCAGGAGGCCTTAAATTTGGCCTGGCTAGAGGAGGGAAGAATGAGGGGATGACCCAATCAAAACCTTCAAGTTTTCTAAAACAGATGAATGATGTGGACAGTGAACAGTTCTTTGAGACATGTAAGGACAGAGTAACCAGAGGACATAACATGAAATTAAGCAAGACAGTTGTTAATAGAGAAGTAAAGTAGTACTTGTACAGTATAATAGTGGTTAATGAATGGAAAAGAATGACTGTGAACATGGTAAATGCATACAGCACACATAAGTCAATTAAATTGTATGACAATAGAGAATGTTCAAGAGATGGGGCACAACAAGTGTGAAACACCTCCCTTTACAGAATAAATATATAATTACAAACACACCCACACACACAAACACATTTGATAAAATTCAACTTGAGCAAAGGATGGAACTCTGAAAGATGGCCTCAATATGATTTTCATTTAGATAAGCAAGTTATAAGCTTCAGGATTCTGTATGTGAAAGGGGCTCGGGAGATGACATCGTCCCTTAACTGTCACCAGAGTCCCAGGCTAGAATATTTGTAGAGATGAACTGTGTGCTGGCAAATATTTGAATAGCTTTCAAGTAAATCGAATAACAAAATATTTTGCCAGTTTATATTCGACATGAGGCCAAAACTACAGTATACCTCTCAAGTTTGTTCACTGCACCTAAAGAATTACACAGAGATAATCCAGAAAGTCAAGAGGAGGGTAACAAAGATGGTAACAGAATTAAGAGCTGAGTTACTGATTATGGATAAGGCCTTTAAGTCTGCAGACCTTGGAGGAGAGAAGAGTGACGGGTGAACTGATCTCAACTTTTAAGTTTTTAAACCAAACTGGTGATGTGAACAGTGAAAAGTTCTTTAAGAAATGCTGGGGTAGAGCAACCTGAGGACATAAGATAAAATCAAGAAAGAAACTCCCCCCACCAAAAAAAAAAAAAGAAAAAAGTGAAGAAGCACTTTTATTGTATGTGAGTGGTGGATGAATGGAAAAGAATGACTGAGATCATGGTTAATGCAGACAGCATACAAAAATGTAATAACTTATATCATGAAGAGGCTCAAGAGATAAGCCCCACAAATGTAAAACTCTCTCCCCATAAAATGCAAATATGTGGTAAACAGGAAATTACACACGCTTCATCACAGCTTTTCTCCACCTCATGATGTATTGCATGTCTAAAAGATAATCACGCAAACTTGGTGCCTTCACCTAGGACAACTAACTCGAAACTAGTAAGCCAATCTGTGGTGAACTTGATCTTAACTCAACTGATTTTGTGATTGGTAAGTTTTCAGAAGCCAGTTGTTAGAGAATATGCAATGACAATCAGGCAAATCTGACTACCAATTTTAAGGGGGTTATTTTGTTATATAAACCACAAGGCACAGGTCTTCATGGGAGCAATCTAGTAAACAATGGAATGAATTTAAGTAGATTATTAACATGATCTACAGTCCAAGTAATTACAGCAGTAATGCTTTGAAAAATAGAGATATAAAGAATTTAAAGATGGGGAATGAGAAGATCTACAGGAAATATACAAGAATGAGAAAATGCATTAAAATTAATAAAAGTGTTAGAGTGATAAGTACATGAGGTACATTGTAGCAAGTTTGAAACAAATTAAAATATACAGATCTAATGAGCGGCCTATCTTAGAAAAGAATGCAATGACTGCTTATCAGAGAATGTTCTGTTGAGAAAACCTTCCTTTGAAAATCAGAATATTGATGGGCATGAGCAAATAATGAAATATTACATACCTGATGTTGAGGGGGAGGTCTTGGCATGACAAAAGCATCTGGCTTTGTTGGGTCAAACAGGGGTCCAACATTACTGTTACTGAGGTCAGTCCTCTTCTGGGTCTGCCCAAGTGTAGGTAAACGAAAAGGCTTTGATTTTGGCCTACAAACTTGGCTGGTTACCTGTGTTCCACTTCGTACTTGAGGTAGCTGTCCATGAAAACATTCACCACTTGCATAACTTTCCGCAGAAACGCTACCTTGAATCTGAAATTCATCAAAAATTTTGTCTTTCTTTCTGCTATCAAAAATGAAGCAAGCATAATGTTCCCAACACATTTTAGTTACAGACTATCTACTTTGCTTCACATGTCAGAAAGGCAGTATCATTTGAGAAAATAATTTCTGCATTCTAACAAAACTGAAGGATGCCTAAAATTTCCATTTGTCTGTTACAACAACTAAACCACAAAATTATGAGGCCCCATCATTCTCCAAAATTTTGAGGGAAAGTCACTCCAAAGAAAAAGTGCACTTCTCAAATAACCCATCCTGTGTGTATCACTCAGCAGCTGTTTAAAAAAGCTGTGCCCTTTTTGCTGCCAGTGTCCAGAGGTGAAACATCAAGAGGCTAAGAGGATACATTCTTGACTGGAAGGGAAGCAGATCCTGGGAGGAAACATAAATAGTGGTGTATATGTTGGTTATGTATAATTCCCTCTGAAGAAGGCCTTTGGTTGAAATATAAGTGACTGAAGTACTCCTGTTCCGTTTCATTCTGAGTTTCCTTACCATCATACTTCCACTCACATGTCATGAACCTAGTCAACATGCTTAGTGGTAAAGGGAGACCACACATAGAAATGCAGAGTTTTTCAAATAACAACAACAAACTAGAAGCATACTTCGCAGATACTTTCTCTGAGATTGCCAAGAAAAACAAGTCCTACCTTAGTATGCACCCAAGCAGTTAGCGAGCAAAGAAAAACCATTTATAAAGAGTGCAAAAGTTTTCTTGGAGGAAAAGTATGGAAGTTTGTACAAAAGAATAGAGGAGTTAAGAAGGGGTGACACTGAGATTGAGTTACCCAGACATTTACTGGGAAGACTGGAAAATGAAAAGGAAGTGAAAAGTAAGAGACTGAAAAGAAAGCTAACACAGTTATATGTTAACAGTGAGGGGGAACAAGGTAGGGAGGATTGACTTGATTATGAGCCTGTCAGACAAACAATTATCAGACAGCAACTCAAGCTCTCTCTTTAGGTTTAAAGTTTGATACAGGAGTGAATGTGAGAAGTTATACACAATATGTGTGAACAAGAATTAGAAAGAAAAGGATTTGGATAAAGGTTTCAAACAAGGGGTCACTGGATGTTTTCAAGCATTTGTGAATGAAGAAAAGGCCTTGCTAAAGAGATACAGGGATGCATTACGAAAGCTTGGTGAATGTGATATCATACTGATTACCCAAGCTGATTAAGGTGGCAGAGTAATAATAATGAACAAAGATGACTACATGATGAATACATTGGATTTTCTAGATCATGTAACAACATACGAGATGAAACATGGGATTGGTGAGGGTTGTAGTTTTATGTTTGAGAGGGTGGATGACCAGGCAGAAGGGGCATAGCTCACAGTGGAGTGGATGAACTGTGTGTAGGGATCAGTAAGGGGTCTTCAAGTAACATCTTTAAGAGCATAACATATGTAATCAATAATTAAGATATTCACCCATGAGATGTTAAATGTGGGTCAGGGGTGCCGTACCTTAGGTGGAATGCTGAAGTGCTTCATATAGTTACCTGAGGACTGAACCTGGATGTAAACCTTAACCCAAGGTGTGAACACATATGCATACAATGACATAGATGAGGATGCTATGGTAAGTAGAACAGTTCTTCCTCTGGTTCATAAAAGCAAAACTTAAGATGAAGACTGGCATGTGAATATCAAAGGAATGAAAAGGAAGAATCATGTGCCAGACTAATCTTGGGTAGTAGGCTGATTTAAAATGGTGATGAGTACGGCAACTTAATCAAAAGGAATGGATGAGGCAATTAGTGATGAGCTACTATGTAAATGACAACATATAAAGTATTAGCAAGAGGCATAGAAAATCTTTTTATGGAGAGGAAAGTGAATGTCTGCAGTGACCTATATGCTTACAAAAGACATTGCACAACATACTTTTAGTCCACAATACAACTACAATAAACAAGCAGAAATAAGCGTAAGCAAGCTTAACTTAAATCTAAACTTAAGATTTCTCTTAATCCTCAAAATTTCATTATTTACTAACTTACTATTTCAAGATTTCCTCAGCTAGACTTCAAAATTTTAAACATTTAAGAAAATCTAGTAAGAGTAGTTCACTTTTTATGCAGCTTCAAACAACATAATACTACAATATCCTGTAAATTAGGATTTCAAACAATAGTACAACATAATGTAAAAGAGAATATAGATGCTCTCCAACATACATCCAAGTTCCATTCTGACCAACCAGTCGGATCTCAAAATGGACGTAAATCAGCATGGCATGTAGAATCCGTAAACCTAAGCAGCATTCTTTTATCCTACTTAATTTCTATCGTGATTACCTTATCTTTATCGACTAGCTTATCATATGATTCTGTAGTTTCTTTTTACCTTTTATTTAAGATTCTTTAGTTCATGGATTGATTCATTCAAACTTCTAATGACCTTTTTGGCAGCTCCTTCATCAGCACTGGCTGCTTCACCTATGTATCAATGTTGTGCAAGCTATATCTTCTTTTAAATCTATTGAGCCAACAATGACTTGTCTTGAAGTTCTCAATGTAATCCTCTCCCACTCACTCCTTCAAAGTCTCAAAAATATGTCTAGTCTTCACCTGAATTGTTAGTAAGCCTGGTCATACATATTTTTGAGCTTGATCTTCCATCTACAGCATCAGCAACTTTTCTGTTTCATGGATGGGTCCTTGTCATTGCTTTGTTATCATAGACTTCATACCTGCCGAACCTTTCAATGCTTCTTGTATTTTTTCTCGTCCTTTAAAATTGTGGAGGCCATCTAATGGGACAACTGTAGATTATGTGCAATCACATTAACTTTTTTTCCTCTATCATACTGGGTGACTACCTTCATTTTCAACTCCAAATCAAATGTTTTCCTTGGCTTGCCAGATCTATTGACATGTGACAGGTTTTCCTCTTGCTTGTCATCTTTGGGGTTTAACAAAAAATTCGTTTAATCCAACATGAAAATTTGTTAGATTCACTTGAATAATGCCCATTTACTGAATGGTAACTGAGAAGGAGAACTGAGAGAGATGCTGTGATGTTAACAGTGCCTGGATCGTCTGACATTTAGTATCATGCACATGCAGCCATAGCCATTAGCACTGGCGGATGAATGACCAAGTGTAATTCTTATATCACGTATATTTTTTAATTCATATTTTTTTCCAGTCATATGTACAGATGGTTGCAAGTCAAATAGGTTGTAAGTGGGGGAGCATCTGTATATATAATACATCTATTTTAATACATATAACTTACGTAACTGCGCTGCATATATCAGTCAAATATATAGGACAAACTGACCTCTACTTCTTTATTTCCAACAGGAAGTGTACTACCCTCTTCAAGTGTTGATAAATCCTTCAACATGTACCCAGAGCCAGAGCCAATCTCCTTTCCCTCTGTATCCTGGAGTTTAAGGGGAAATACACAGTATCAGAATGAATCCACAATGATAAAAATTCAAATCCTTCATAAACTTGGCATTAAACAAGATATAGGACTTAATAATCCCTATCCTCCAAAAAAATTATCAAAGTTGAAAAACCTTTTTTCTATGAGGCAGCATCCTACAAGCAAATGTGATAATCCTTGAGGATTATTGGAATTCAGATTGATCCAAACCACTAAATGGTGGTGCAAAGGCTCTCTTCTGAATATTCCCTTCTTAACACCGTTTTCTGATACTGTAAAGAGATTACTTCAGCATATCCACCTCAATATACTACAAGGTCAACAAAGACATTTCTGCCAATTCTCACAAAACCCACTTGCCACTGTACAAGGTATGAGCACAGGTAAATGTACATTCCTTGTATTTTTAACAACTTGGAGAATTATCAATTATTCATACAATTATCAAACTATTTCCTAAAGTTACTCATCCCATTAAGTAGCATTTGAATAGGCCATCCATCAATATTTCCTGAAGCTTACTGTGGCTACAAACAGTGTTTGGATAATAAAGAGTGTATCATAATTCTGAAGTTAGTGACTGCAAGAGCTACATTTACCCATATAAACAAATATATCAAGAAACTAAAATTCTCTTCTTATCATACAAGACTGAAGAGTCATCAAATAAGAAATCTAAAATTATGGAATGTGTACTGTAATCTAAATAAATCAGAATATCAAATAAGTTACCTTAAGGATGACAGTTCTGCTTTTAACCATCAGTACAGCATCACCTTCCCAGTGTTTGTGCTTTTTTCGAGACCGCTTACACCAAACCACAGAGTAATATCTGAAATATTAAAAAAATACTTCAATATGATAAAAACATCAAATACAGCAGTATATGAGGTAAAAAATTTCAGAGCCCCAGCACTACTGACTACTTCTTGAAATACAGAACAAATGCAATAAGAGACATATGTCAATAAAAAAAAACCCAATAACTTTGCTAATTCAACTTTTTCAGGGAAGAAGTACAAGTGAGTGGGATATGTAAAAGAAGAAGCATCAAAGGGTCAAGAGGAAGATGTAAAAGCTGAAAATGAGGGCAAATGAAAGATGGAGTGAGAAACTATCAGGAAACTTATGGTAGAATAAAAAATAATTTTGTCAGGTGAACAGTGTGAGAACATTGGAAAGAAGACTGGCATTGTCAAATATGCATGGAATTGTCAAGTATGACTATGAAGAATGTATGAGGTAAGGATGAAATAAAGCATTTCTGGAGAAATTTCAATGGCTTTATAAATGGGTTTGAGAGGAGAGGAAGTTGATTGTAATGGGTGACACAAATGTGAAGGTGGGATGTAATGAAACTGGCATGAGAGTTGGTAAGTGGGATGTGCCTGGAGTAAACAAGAATGGAAATTATCTAGCGGATAAATGTGCTGAGAGGGGTTTATTCCTTGTAAACACCATTTTTAAGCACAAGATGATTCATAGATATACATGGATGAGAAATGATGGAAGATAAGAACAAGAAGGTTTGACTGCTTTTGCAGTAGAGGACGAAAGAAGGTTGAGAAAGGTTGTGCTGGATGCTGGACTTGTGAAAGGATTCTTTAGATTCTTATCATTTTGCAGTTCTTGTGAAGGTGATGATCAGGAGTGGAGGTATAGTATAAGGAAGAATGGAAAGGCAAAAGTGTTGGAAAGGGAAATGATGAATCAGAAAGAATACAAAAATGAAAGTGCAGTAAATGTAAGAATCTGTGGAAGATGGATGTGATTCGAAATGTCATGGAAAAGAAGAAAAATGCAATGGAAGACTGCTCGAAAGGAAAGTACCTGTGGCAGTTCAACAGAGGAGTGGAAAAACATAAGATGAGTAAGCAGACTGTTAAGGGGCTGATAAAGGAAAGCATATAAAGAGTAGGTAAAGATTCTGGAAGAAAACAGTGTAAAGTTTAAGGAAAATCAGAAACTATACAAGGAAGAAGTGTGAAAGGAAAGAGATGGATGTAACAATGAAACTGTTTATGAGGAAAGTAAGGAAGGGGAGTGGCTGAATCAAAACAAGTAAGTGAAAAGAAGATGGAAAGAGTATTTAGAAGAAATGATGAATGTGGTAGAAGGTGAGATAGCAGTTGTTAAATGCATGGGTATGGAGGATGGAAGGTAAAGGATACAAATGCTGGGGCCTATAGCAAGAAGGGAAGTTAAAATGGCAATAATGAGGTTGAAGCTAAGAAAGGCACCTCGAGTGGATGGGATTACAGCTAAAATCTTAAAATGTGGACGACAAAGTATTACAAAGGGGAAGCATTTGATATCTAATTTAGCATGGAAGCAAAAGGCTGTGCCTGAGGATTGGGTAAAAGCTTTATCATACCTTTATTCAAAGGAAAAGGTGCTAAGGATGTATGTAGCAGTTACAGGAAAATAAGTCTTTTAAGTACACCAGGAAAAGTCTGTGCGAGTGTTGATTAATATAGTGATGACAGTGGCTAAATGCAGAATAAGTGAGGAGCAAGGGGGTTTTAGGAAAAGTAAGGGTGTTGATGAGGTTTTTGTTGTGATAATGACTATGATAAAGTATCTACCAAAGATAAAAGCTGTATACAGCTTTTATGGATCTGGAGAAAAAGTATGACAGAGTCAAGTTGAATGCTTTATGGGGAGCGTTAAGGATATATGGGGTAGGGAGACAACTGCTGAATGGTGTGAAAGCTTTCTATTGAGGAGCAAATGCATGCGTAAAAATGGACAGAGTTGAACAAAAGTTTCAGTATACATGAAGGTGTGAGGTGGGGCTGTGATGACACCATGTGGCTTTTTATCATACATATGGATGGGGTAATAAGGCAAATGAAAACAAAACTAGAGTAAGGGGTGCAGAGATAGTGTGGTGGTGAGGTATGATAGCTTGTAACAAGTCTTTTTGTGGGTCATACTGTGTTCTTTGCTGAGAACAAAGAGGAAATGCATTAGGCTGTAAGAGTGTTTTATGATGTGTGTAACCAGAGGCAACTGAAGGTAAATATGAGTAAAAGTAATGGTGTTTGAAAGATACAGTGAAAGTATGAGATTTTGCAAATCCCTATAAAGTGAGTCGGAAGTGTATTGAACTGTTTTACAGATACAGAAGAAAAACTGGAAAAGATGATAAAGTTCAAGTAAATGGTAGCTTTGGTAAGTTTGGTGACGTGGAAAAAGAAACATGGGAGAGAACAGCACAGAGTAGAAGAGTTTTTGGGTCCCTTCACAGAATAATGAAGGGCAGAGGTGTTAAGTATGGAATTGAAGAAAGGGTTAAGGGACAGCGTCGTCCTCCTGACCCTGACCTATGCAGCCAAAAAATGGTGGTGGAAATGAGCTATTTGAAAGAAGCATGTGGTATGACAAGACAAAATGAAGAAAGAAATGTGGGGATGTATGAGAGATTTGGTATGGCAGGGAATGCAAAGGATGAATTGTGGAGTGTTAGAGTGGATGAAACATAATACTTTGAGGTGGATTGGACACGTGGAAAGAATGCAAGACTAGAAGTTTACTGGGAGAGAGTATGATAGTACAATTAAAGGGGTTAGTATGTGAAGAAGACCTGTGTCAAGGGGAAAAAGAGTGGAAGGGGACTGGAAAGAGAGAAATGGTGAAGAATGTATGAATGGTCTATGTGAGGGAGGCACACAAGGATAAGAATAAATGGAGACTCTTTTGCCATGGCCAACCCCTTGATGGGAGTTTCTAGAGGGAACAGACATCAGCGATACAGATAGATAAATAAGTGTCATCTACAACTTGCTTTGCAAAAATATGGAAAAAATGGTAAACAGGTCTTTATTTGAGAGAGAGAGAGAGAGAGAGAGAGAGAGAGAGAGAGAGAGAGAGAGAGAGAGAGAGAGAGAGAGAGAGAGTTTTATTTAGCAGAACAAAGCTGTAACCTAGTTACTTACTTCACTTCTTGAGGTTTCTCATTTTCTTCTCCAGTCAGGACACGGTAACAGTGCTCCTGATTCACGTGTGGTCTTTTCCATGATCTCACTTGTTTGCTTAATACTTTTGGCAGTGAATCAAGTCTCTGAGGAGGCTCTTTATTTGGTTCACATAATGAGGGTTTCAATATATTCCTATGGGTGGGACCCAAGGATGATGTGCAAGTGCCTTGGTCAGACACATAATTATGTACTTCCTTTCTTTTATTACACTCTGTCAAGGAAGTTCTTTGGTGATCTTGTGTGTTAATGCAGTGGCTAGTAACAGAGTTGTTTTTTTCACTGCTCTTTTTAATCAAAGACAGAATGTCTGAAGCACTACGAACGAGACCCTGTCTATCTTCCACTTTATCTTCTCTATCTTGAGGAAGTACACTGGATTCTGGTACACCTATGAATAAAAGCAAGTGCACATTTTGGAGAGATAGTCTACAGACATACTAACAAAATTACCTTCATCCCAATGATGTCAGTGTGTCAATTCCAATACCAGTTTTTCACTTTAGATTTAACCAGTAGCAATAATGGACTCATTCATTTCATGATCACCCTACAAATTCCTTTTCTGTTCTCATTTCTGTATATGAATACACCTGCAATCCCTCTTTCTACCTTTAATCGTTTGCCACATTTCCTCCACTTTATTCACACTTAACTAGTGGAACCCTTCACATCTTCAGACAGTTGTCTCATTCACATCCCTAATCTTAATAGTAAGAAATAATTTCAAATGAAAATCAATACCATTTACTGGGATGAGTTCACCGAAACTATGACACACATACATATTCGCCATTTCCCACGTTAGCAAGGTAGCGCTAAGAACAGAGGACTGAGCCTTAGAGGAAATATCCTCACTTGGCCCCCTTTTCTGTTCCTTCTTTTGGATATATATATATATATATATATATATATATATATATATATATATATATATATATATATATATATACACACACACACACACACACACACACGTATATATGACAAAAAGAAGGAAAAACAGGAACATAAACATATCCCTTACGTTTTTCTGCAATATCAAGAAAATACATAATAAATTGATAAAAAACATTCAAATTAAGGGCTATTCATAAACTTTTTGAAAGCTCCTTTACTGAACTTCCACATCAGCAAATCTGCGAATTCTCTTACCATCATTCCGAGTTTCTACACACTGTCGTTTAGATGAGGGGTTGACAAAAGGAGGCCTGAATGGTGCTTTTTTATGCAGCTGTGAAGGAGCTGCAGAGCGTCTCATCTTTCCCCAATTCAAGCTACAAAACAAATACAAAAAACCAGTAATCATTCTTAAATCACAATTTTAACATATGCAGATACTGAAATACTTAATATACCTTAATTACCATACATTTTAAATGACCCCAATGTCATCTCTGGCTTGAAACAATCAGTGACAAGTTTTATTACACCTCAAGTCTCCTTTCAAGTTGATTAATTTCTCCTTGCTCTTCACTTCCCTCATTTGTATACATATTCAGGTCAGAGTCCATCCCTTCAAGCAAATCATTTATAAAGATCAACAAGTTTTGGTTCCAGAACTGAAGCCTGTGGCTACTAGAGAAGCTTTGATATGGTTTTTCTCGGTTCATTTGATCAATTGTAAGTGTTTAATCTACTTATAAATTAACCACACACTTTCCCTAATATTCATAACCCTCAACACATAGGCCATATTTAATACCATAAAATCAAATGTAAAGCTTCCAATCAGGCTTTGTGAAAATAAATCATGGATTGAGATGAAAAGCAGTATAATGGATTTCTGTACTTAACATTGTAAAAGTTATTTTGACCAGAGTACCATGATTTGTAAAACTGTTTCCTTGCACAACACAATCCATAAACTGCCATTGGATCACTGAAATACACTTGTAATACTGTAAAAGACTCAGTCAACGTCTGAAATTTATACTTCTATTGCCAATCTATTGTTAATATGCATGCATTTTTTTTTTATCTAATTTCCAGATCCCCATCCAAATAATGTTATGCCATACTTCCTGCTCTGTAGTGTTAGTCCTGCACATCCTACCTTAGCTAACCTAACCTACCCTAGAACTGCTTTTATGAGTTTCATTACTCTTCTGGGTTTCTGACAGTAATACATGCGTATTTCACCAATCTTTCAGCAATGTTCTTGAATTTCATTATTTACAAAGACTGGGTAAAGAGTGAAGTCAAACCAAGTGAAAACTGGTAAAATCAACAAAGTCTACAGCAACCTGATGTGAGGGCCTGAGATCTACCTACATATTCAGTCTCAAGCTCATATTATACCTAGGAGATTATCAACATCTTCCTCCAGCCAAACTGGCTGCATGCATGTTTCAGGATGTAAACCTGAGCAAACATTCAACACACTTTGTTAACTATCTAATCAATGAACACTAAACCACACTGTAAACTAACTTCCCCAACTTAAAAAGCACTTATTACACAGTAAATTAACTTCCTCCAACTTAATGAACACTAATCACACTGTAAACTAACTTCAATTAACTTCACACTAATAACACTGCAAACTTCTTCAATTTAATGAACACTAATCACACTGTAATTTGACTTTTCCCAAGTTAATGAACACTAATTACACTGGAAACTAACTTCCTCAACTTAATCATTACAACGTAAACTAACTTCCTCAATTTACTACACATCAAATACACAGTAAACTAGCTTTCAACAACTTCATGAAAATTGAATACAGTAAACTAACTTCCCAAACTTAATGAACATTAAAAACACAGTAATCTAGCTTCCTCAAACTTACTGAAAACTAAGCACTCAGTAAACTAACTCCCCACTAATCTAATGAACACAGTAAACTAACTTGCTTCACACTTAATGAACACCAAACATTCAGTAAACAAACATCCCCCAAACTTAATGAACACTGAACACACACTAACCTAACTTCCCAGACTTAATCAACACTAAACACTTAGTAAACTACCCCTAACTTAATGAATGCTAAACACTAATTAAACTAACTTGTCTTAAGTTAACGAACACTAAACACTTAACCAACTTCCCCAAAACAACGAACACTGAACACACTAAACTAACTTCCCATCTCCTTAATGAACACTAGGCACAGTAAAGTTCCCACCAACTATGTGTAATTATTGAAAGGTGTTTAATTAACACCAGAATTACAGTAAATCTAGGTTGTGAGAAGTTTGGTGAGGTTTTCAGTGGCTGGTTGATTTGCAGACGTGTTTCCCGTTCTTTACCTCATTATTCCCAAGATCAAAACTGCTCCTAGTATCATGTCTATTAACGTAGCATACGCTTCAATGTTCCCCTAAGATATACTATAGAGTTTATAAAGCATACTGAATCTACCGATAAGCTTTTCATCCACATTTATCTTATTTCAGTGGTGTCCCTAAAGTGGTACTTAAATTTAATTAGGTTGAAATGGTCAGGACCAGTAATTATTCCTGGTTCAACAACTTGGACCTCATCTCTCCAGAATATATATGTGGTTTCTCATGTTAAGAAAAGTATAATAGGAATAATAACTGTATAATGTCAGAGAAACGAACCTTATATGTTCAACTTCAACCATAGACTGTTAGGGAAGGTTGGCGGCGGGCACAGGTCAAGCTGAAGTTTAACATCAGGTTGTAGTAGGTGAGAGAGATGGTACGGAAAAAGGTTAAGTCGACCTTCATGGAGAGATTGTCAATGATTGCTGGAAGAGACAGAACTCAATGGAACCTTTATCAACAGGATATCGGGTAAGGTTGGCGGGAAGGAAAGTCGACCTGCAGCAAGAGACTGACATGGACGGAGGTCCACTCGATGTTCAACGACAGCTTGCTAAAGAACGCTAGAGTACACAAAGGATATGACAACCTTCAACAAGAGGTTATATGGAACGCAGGTCAAGTATCCTCAACATAAAGTTGTCAGACTCATTGGAGGATAACTCGCAGTCGGTACGACAAACAAAAGTATCCCGCCTCACGAATACTGCCAGTGTCGCCAATCCAAACTCATTCGTTACATCCAACAGACAAAGTACCGCTAATCACAAGGAAACTGTGGCCATAAAACTCGCACGATTAAACAGTTGCCTCCATATGAAACATCATCTCATTCTTTATTGAAGATAATCACGTATTATTTATGCACAATCAGCCACCGGCAGATCAGGTAGCAATTTAGGTGTACAAAGCCATACAATTACCAATCTAGCGATATTATTGCTAGATCTAGCAACTTTCTGGCGTTTAATTGCATTGCGTAAAACTGGCAATTTCATGCAAAATTGGGAACAAATTTGGTAACATGTGTATTGATTTATAGATGATATATAAGGGTACAAACAATTATAAATATGATGTAGTCCACTAAAGATGATATAGCCTCGCCCAACTAACCGGACTAAAACTCTAGAGCATGTTTACATCGCTAAAGCAAGTCACCTTCGGCAAGACTATATATATATATATATATATATATATATATATATATATACACACACACAGAGTGTGAACGAATGTGGCATTTATTGTCTTTTCCTAGCGCTACCTCGCGCGCGTGCGGGGGGAGGAGGTTGTCATTTCATGTGTGGAAGGGTGAAGGGTGGCGACGAGAATAAATAAAGGCAGCAAGTATGAATTATGTACATGTGTATATATGTATATGGCTGTGTATGTATATATATGTATATGTTGAAATGTATAGGTATGTATATGTGCTTGTGTGGATATATATATATATATATATATATATATATATATATATATATATATATATATATATATATATATATATACATGAGTATATGGGTGGGTTGGGCCATTCTTTCGTGTTTCCTTGCGCTACCTCGCCAACGTGGGAGACAGCGACAAAGTATACTATATATATATATATATATATATATATATATATATATATATATATATATATATATATATATATATTACTAGCACGGCAATTAAATATGTAAAGATTTGGCCAAGCGCCTTCGTACTGATCACATTTTTCCGGTATACAGGAATGAGATGACCTGCCCCTAAGAATACTGTAACGCTGGAAAACTTGCATCAAGAGCGTGTCGTATCACAAGCCTGTTTGTGTAGTGCTCCTCCATGGCAATGGGAATCACTGCTAAAATCTATACTTCTGAATAATCTACAGGACAAGTATTCTGGAACTGAGCGTCCTGTACACCTCCTTCGGTCGTTGACCGCGCGATCTCCATGTGCTGAAATACATTGCCTTTATTCCCGGGGCTAGACATTCACTGAAATGCAGAAACACCATTTACAAATGTACTGAAATGGATGTTTTAATTTTTTTATGTTTGCGTCATAAATATTAGAAAAGAAACATGCATATAAATTCAAAACATAGAACGAACTGGTCTCAATCACTGAAAAGAACTTGGGAGATGTGCCTTACATTGTGACTCATGGTGGAGCAGTATAAGTGTAAACCCACGTCAGACTATTCTTGTCTATCAGTGGTGTAAAGGAAAAACATAATATGCTTATCAATTATTGTTCACTGATTTACAAATGCCTCTGCAAAGATGGTGAAAACATGCCTGAAAACGCACTAACAGACGAAACTAATGTGTGTTACACTAAACAATTTCTGGAATAAGTATTTCTGTGTCGTGTGCAGAGGAATGAAATAACTCTTCTGGCCACAAAGTATAGTGTGACTTGTTTTATGTTCGGGGTGTAATGTGTGTGTATCCCTTATGTAAAGAAACATTCATAGAAGATTCTGCAGTGATAGCATCAGGGATTTAGTGTGTAATAACAGGTAAACTAAAAATTTTGTCAACTGAAGTGATGAGTGTATAATTGCATGTACCGAGACGTGTTTATTATCAGGTAAGATGAAAACTGTCTGAAGTGAGAAATATGCATAGTTGAGGGAAAGAACTTTGCATGGTCAAGCCGTCAAAAACACTCCACAAACCTTAGTGTATGAGAAGTGGTCGGGCAAACCACGGAAAGACCTCAGGTTTCAGTTCATAATGAAGGCCATTTAAAGCGAGGAGGATGTAAGCAAATGACGGCAGTTACTTCCTAATGCGGTTAACGGCATCATGTATAGGCAGCGGTTAACGGTACTACGCACAAGTATGTCAGCAGAATTAATACATTTCTTATTGTTTTTCACATCTTTAGCTGAAAAATAAGTCAGTCAGTTTGATCAGCTTTCTGGTTGGTCCATTGATTGGAACAATTCTCCGCTGTCAACAGCAATGTTCTATTATGGCTGTCTCATCCTCTTCCTCCTCACAAAGATATCATTTCTTCAGATGAACGCTCTGTTATTAAAAGCTGACGACCCAACTGTGCACTCCTCTGCGACTTTTAAATTCATTCTAAGTTGTTCAACCTACTGATACGGCTTTTACTGTTATAACTACTTCCGTAAAGATTAGAATTAGTGACGATCATTAGTGGGGCAAATGTACAATAGTTAAGCATCCGATGATTAGAGGGACAAATGCACAGTAGTTATGCATCCCAGTCGGACGTAAGCTATTTTAACATTGGCGCAAACTCACGTTTCACTGAGACAGACGTATCTAGTGAAGTTTCGCTGCGAGCCAAACCTAAGCTAATTAAGTTTTTAAGGATACTGCATAACGTAACAACATAAGTTATTTAAAAAAAAACTATTGACTCCCGGATCGAAGGTAAAGGAAAACCTCTGTGTAAATATCACACCTCTCTTATGTCTCTCTGTCATACAACAATCAGACGTTTACGTGGGTGAGCTTCTGTGGAAATCATGTTCTTTTGTCATCCACCCTCAGGAAGCCGCTACTTCCCACGACAGCGTTCATGAAGGTCGAACTGGTGGTGTATCGGGGCCGGGGTGAACGGTGATCAACAAGTATGATGACCTGGATATCTTGTACCAAAAAAGTTCGCCACTGTTGCACTGCCATTCTGCTAATCACTGCTACACTGCTGTGGTATGACCACTCCTTGCTGACGTTAGAATGGCAAACTGCAACTGCAGAAGGAGAAAGACCTGAGGATCGTATGGAGGGAGGAAACCCCCAGCCTCTTCAGAACCTGAGCCACAACACCTCCCTATCCTCGCCTTCCAAGCAGTCCTACTGTAACGTAAGTGTTTCATGCACATGGGTAATTAGGTTCCTGGAGGTGAGTGAGCGTTCTGGAATTACTCAGTAGTCATGGATGTTCTTAAATGGGTCCTGGGAATTGGTTAGTCGTCCTGAAGGATAGCAATGTATCTTAGTAATCAGTTATAGAATCTTATACGTTTTTAAGTGGGTTCTGGGGGTTATCTGGTAGTTGTGAAGGTGACTGCACTAACGGGTTAGTGCATTCTTCAGTCGGAGTAATTTTCCAGGATTAACCCATACCGGAAAAACCTGACCAAAACGTGGTTTCACAAAGTATTCTCTGTCAATCTTATCTTGTGACCTTCACCTTTGAAACTAAATAAACTTTTGCACATGTTAAACTTTGTATACAGAGACTGAAATGCTAAAATGGTCAGTAGCTATTTGCCAGGTCATCAGATATTGTATACACAATCATATTGTAGTATATATATATGGCCGTGACCATTGAAACAGCTTAAGCCAAAGCATACTTTTGTTCTGCAAAGCTGTTCATCAAAATTTCATGTTGTGTAATCATTTAGGTTACATGGTTCCTTACAGTGGGATAATGTCATTTTGGGGTTGTGGATCTACATTTCTTTTTTCTTTTGCGTATTGTGGTTTGTGATGAAAATGCTCGTCATACCAGGCCATAAATGAAACATGACACAAATTGGTAAAATAGAGAGAAACATGTAGCGTTGAAGATTAATCCAAGAGTATTTGAGGAAATGGTAAACTTACTTTTTAAAAAGTATCAGGTCAACTCTGTAGAGAAAGATATAAGACAAAGAGTGCCAAAGCTTTGCAGTGTATTAAGGAAACTTTGATTACAGAACTTTACCCTGAGTTAATTACAGTATAATAGCAAGTCTCTTATATTTTGGTGTAGGGTAAACACTTTGGGTAATTTGGTATATACAGACCTAACGGAAGATGAAGTGCTTTAGGAAACATAATGGAGCCATCTTTGCTATGAACCGTCCGTTCATTGTCCATGCTTCCCAGAAAACTGTGCGCATGAATCCAGTGTTTTGTATTTAAGCGTCTAATATACTTCCGTCATGTACCCATCGATCCTGCAGATATCGAGGGTGTTACCGAGGGGGCTAGAGATACGGCGCAAAAGAGCACAAAATGCATGCGCTAAGCTGCATAACCAGCTTCCTAGGGTATGGCGTCGCAAGCTGAATCGCGGTCCATCAACACGCATTCTGTCCCCGCTGCGGTGGGACAGACTCCATCACCTCCTACACTGCCATGTACCTAAGGTACTGTGCCACTCTTCTTTTTCTCAAGAATATTCTCCAGAGAGAATAAGATGACATATAATACTTTGCAGTGTAGTTCCATGGGTAAGGTAAATAGTGTCTTTGCTGAGTGGCCTACTCTGCTTTGAAGACTTAATGCCTTGGTCTACGGTGGGGTTTTTTTTTTTCAAAATTTGGAAATACAGCTTGAAAACTACTAATATTCTCTTATGCTCACAAACATGCTAAACTGATTGTTGACGATCAACATTTATCGCGACCAGTTCAACTGACAGATGGCGAACACCACCTTTTATTTACCTCTGCCCTGTACGCACAGGTGGCCTCCACAACGTGGGCGTGGCACCTCCTGCGAGCTCTGGGCGTCAAGGATGAAGTGATCGCCACATCCGAGAACGTGCACATCTTGCTCAAGGAACGTGTCCCTCCACCCAAAGCACAAGACTTCAAGAAAGGCCTTCTTGACGGCACCTTAAAGTTTTTAGTCACCCGACACCCTTTCCAAAGGCTTGTGTCCGCCTACAAGGTGAGAGGATATTATATGCTTCCATCACCTATTAAGGTGAGACAGTGATGTGTATTACTAAGAGGTTTGTATATGTATGTAAGGAATATGCTTGGCATCGGGATACTTTACGCTAGAGGATGTCACTCCTGATGATGGAGGTGGGATTCATCAAGTTCATAGGGCGGTAACCCTACAAGGTGAGGTAGTATGGTATAAAATTCTCCCAAGTGTGCGTGAATGGTTATTGGCTTCATATACTGTACTTTTACATGCACGTCTGACTGGGAGGTCAAAAGCAATCAGATCTAATGCAAAACTGGTAACACACACACACACACACACACACACACACACACACACATATATATATATATATATATTTATATATATATATATATATATATATATATATATATATATATATATATATATATATATATATATATATATATAAATTGTACTGGATGTTAGACTGAAGTTTTATGTCCATTATTATCCGTATATTTGTAATAATTGTACTGATGCATAATTTCATTCGTTCGGTTAAATTCGGTTTAAACTAGTTGACAAGAGTCCCACACAAGGTAATTGAAGAAATTTGATAACATTTCTATGCAGGTAGCCGTATACAATCAAGGCTGAATTGTATCACAATGAAACTTATGAGTGACAAACTATGAGCACGAAAAACAAAAACAAGTAAGCTAGAATAACTAGGCAACAAGAAGGTCAGCAGCTCCCTCAACCATTAGTCCCAACTTATCACCTCCCAACACCCCGTTTGTGGCTCACACTCGTTATAAGTTCCAACTGTTACATTTTTTTTTATCGTATATACGATAAAGAAATTTTGTATTTGCGATAAAAGAGCAAATTTTGGCATGAATGGAACCCTGGAACACATTCCTATATACCGTGTAGAGATTGGTCCCCTTTACCCAGAGTATTTTTTCGTCACCGTTCTTTTTTTTTTTTAAGCACGTCCACCTAACCAAAATGAAAGAATCTTCTTCAAACATGTATGTATGCTCTGCTAAAATATAATGCAGTGTATTATGTACAGTAATTGTCTTTCCTCAGAACAAGATTGTGTGGGACACCAAACATCGACATCAATATGTTGCACTAGCTCAGACCATCATGAAGCAACACCAGAACCCCAATTCGTCCGATCTTGTTCTCCCAACCTTCCGCCATTTTTGCCATCACGTTGCAGACTCCATAGAGACCTGGCTGCTGCAGCCTGAAACTTCGTCTTGGCCAGACCGTCACTGGATGCCCATAACATACATCTGCTCACCATGCCATCTAGAGTATGACGTGTACTGGTAAGAATGTGTGTGTGTGTGTGTGTGTGTGTGTGTGTGTGCACTGAGGACTTGGAAAAAAAATACAAGCACCTGAGTACTGCATCAGTAGTGAGTGACATATACATTAAAGTGCTGCATCAGTGGTGGGTGATAATTAATATAATCACATACATTTAGGTCTGAAGTGCTGTAGCTCCAGTTCGTGAGATTATACTGTACTTCTTACTTTTTTGTTACTATTTCTTTTGCCTTGAAAAATTCTTAGGTACGACTACTTTAACTGATGTAGTGTTAGAAAAAATAACCTCAACATAAATTCACTTGATTAATATTGTACATATGAAAATCTGACATTTCTTATAAGAACTTAATTTTGTTTCAGCAAAATGGATACCATGGATGCAGACACAAGCTTCATAGCCAATCAATGTGGTCTCAGTCATATAATAAATCACAATTTGGTCCTTAACCCATCTTCTCTAAAAGAAAAGGCAAATTTAACGGAAATGAGCACGAAAGATGACGCACATCACGACCAGTCAACATTAGAAAGTTTGAAATCTAGATATAAATTCGAAGAAATAAGTGAAGATAAAAAGTCTAAAGCGAGTAATGATATTGAAGCAATAGCTCTCAAAAAAGATGTTGATAATAATCAATCCCCTGAAAGTGAAGCACAGAGAAAATCCAAAAGGCAACACCTGCTCCAGATAAGTTATGAAGATTATTTAAGTGAGCTGACTCATGATGACCTGCAGAGACTATACAAGATTTATAAGTTTGATTTCGAAATATTTGGTTATAATTGAAAGACAGGTGATGGAGAAATGTAAGGCAAGGTTTACGTGTCTGCACTTTATTAACGTTTATGTATTTTGTCATTTCCGTGTACTGATTGAGAGGAACCAGATTATTTGACAATATGCTCCCAAAATGATGTCCATCATCTGTATGTATTCCACTGAAAAAAAAATAGAACATAGTTATATTTTTCCCTACTTATGTATTCTTAAATTTTACTTCATTATGTACAATAAAATTCTAATTCTACGTTCTAATATTTCTTTCACTTTAAGAGACTGATTTCCACGCTAAATTCGTCACAATTACAATATACTGCACATCTATACCAAATTGCAACTGGTTTTTTGACATATTTCCTTCATTTTTTATACACCCTATATATATATGGTTGCGTAATTCACCAAACCAGAATATTCTTAAGTTTTCTTTTGACATCTTTTGTATACCCATCACTTCTTAACTCTTTGTCTCTCAGTTTTCATTTTTCATCAGTCAGTTCCAAAAGAACTTATCAAATATATTTAACCTGATCATCTATAAATATTAATTACTACACCGCGCTACTCTTACAGAAGGAAAATAAAAAAGGTGTGATATAGAAGCCTTAAGTGTGAGCTTAATTCTTAAACATTTCATAGAACTGAAATATTACTTCCCGAATCCTCTCTTCATATTAGTAAGACTACTGACTTGTCTTCCCAGGTTGAGTGTTAATGTAGGTTTTGTGTTAGCTGTTGCTGTTCCTACACCTTCTCGCAGAATTGCATTTGTTATTCTGACACATTATGCAACCAGCTTTCCCATGAAATCATCAGAGAAACAACTGAGGACTAGATTCGCTAAATGTAATCAAATGCTGTACAGCACTAGCTTTGTAAAGTCATTTTGCTGCATATAACAAATCCTCAATACCATAGATTTTCCATACCTCTCACAGCGCATTCCAATCCACTTTATGGTACAGGTATGACCTTTTTCTGAAGATTTTCTTAATTTTTCTAATGGTTCCCTATATTTGTGCAGGGCTGTAAAAAGAACCACCATTTCTTGGTGCCAGGAATTTCATGACCACAGGCCGTAGCTTGAAATACCGCAGCTCCCACATGACTCCGTGACAGGGGCAACCATCCACCCAGTACGGTGGCTGGTTAGACACGGGGCTGATGTGGTTGCAGCCTCAGACCTACCAAGATACGTAAGCCCACAGAGGTATATATTTTAACATACAAATTTGCCATGACCTTTGTTATTCAAAAATACTAGGAATATGGCCGTATATGTAAGCCCAACAGCCAACATAGGTGCACGAAACTTAGCCCATCCTTCAGTGAAAGCTTTTCCACTGCTGCCTACTTATTTCTGCTGCAGTGCAGGACGGTCATTTTCTGTACTTAAGAGTGAAAAATCAACTAGATTAGAAATGGGCCATAACCGACTGTATGTCCACTGACTTTTGTACACTGAGCAAGACTTGGATGTCAATGAAACGAAAGACGTCACTGACAATCTGCGAATAAATAAGTTTGGCAGTGTTGTAACGTATCTACAGGACATACCCAAACAAAACTACTTATGATATGTACTATGTTATATTGCATTTGTTTGTTGCGAATCTAGTATCACAGTTTTATCAGAACCACTGTATATGCTTAGTTGTAACTTGATACTGAATACATGATATCTTTCTTGACTGTAACTGCCTGTTTTCATAATTGAAGGTAGAATCATATTCATGATGTAATGAATATGACAAATGTAAACAGAGGCTCTAAGGCAGATGTGCGTGTTGTATAAATTGCGTTGAATTGCTTCATCCCAGATAAGTCTAGTTCATGCTGCACGTCAGCTTTCTCGGTTTCTAACGCATCTAAAGTGCCTGTGAATTCACTTTGTCTTAATACAATGCAAGTCAGTGTTTCATCAATGAAGAATGGATTGCAGCATTCGTAAAGAGCACAGACCATCTGCTTTTTTTATGTTTTAGTGAACGCCACTCGACAGTAAAAGCCCTACTTTAGTTAAGGACAAATCTATATAATCTGAAATTTTTTCGTGTCCAGTGATCACTCGTCCTTTAAGAATGTCTCCAACTCACGTTTTCTACAACTTAGGAAGTTACACACCTTTTTGCTTTCAAGAAATACAGATGGACCAGGTATTTTTTTCCTTGTAAAAAGGCTATTTTCTCAGAATAAAAATGGTAGCATGTAGACCATAGTTAGTTGGACATTAGCCATCAGATTTCAGCATCACTAAAGTCGAGTAAGTCAAGCAACATCCACTAACTCAAAAAAACTCACAACCTTTTATTAAGGCGTTGAAGATATTAGTCACAGTCTCACTGTGTATGTGGGTGTAGGAAAAGAAAGACATTACGTTTGACAAGAGCGTTAAAATGCTAGTTACTTACCTGTCTTGCTAGATTTCAAAGGGTAACTGACTTTACCCCTCAAATAAAGTGCGATCAGCGTAATCCGTTCAAATGTAGCTGGTGAAGAACACAAGCACCTGCTCTCAACATGTTCAATACTGAATTATGGCGGGACTTTCATGCTTGTTATTGTTTACATTTTAGAGAATATTCGAAAACTACTGAATGGCTTCACATTCCATTTACATTTTCTATGACAAAATGAATTATTGCCTGATTATGGGCATTATTTATATATTCAATACAGTTGATGCCTGGCTAAAACGTTATGACTTTTATTAATTATGGAGGAATAGACCCCACTCCCGATTGTAGTCTGTCGCAAAAAATCGAACACCGTCTCCTGGCTTACCAGTGACCATGTCGCTGAGTCGTATGTTTTTCGCAAAATGTTCTGTCTCAAGAGGCCTCTTCGTTGGATGTACCGAATTTCCAAGGTAATCATTTCATTTTCCAGTAACTGTTCACCTCCCACAATAAAATTCTAACCTTAACAAGCATAAACGGTTAAATTATTTAAGATGAAACTATATCTCGCTCCACGGAATGAATACTAATTTAGACGTTTATGAAGACAGGAGCATGTTCAGCTATGCATGGTTAGGGCTCATGGTTTTGTTTCCTATCTCTTCATAGGCAGTTGTATTACAGAAGAACTATAACTCAACCCGGATAGTTAATGTACCCTTAACATTTTCAACTGCATTCCCTACAGTGGTATGCCTTGGAAATGATTCCATCGAAATTTAAGAGAATTGCAATAGGGTCGATAAAATGCTTAGTCCGTTGATGAAGACTTAAGTTTATATAGTAATGATGAAATAGCACATACTAGTACACAACAAAATGTATGGCTCCTGTCCTATCCATCGTTGGGATATACCGACAAAGTGAAAAAATCGTGAATATACTTAGTTTGATAATATAGACAAATTCTTTAGTGGACTGGGTGTATCTTACAATAATACAGATGAATTTTCCCCAACCATACCGCAACACTCATGGATTTTGGTGGATCTTGTATAGGTAGACCTTCCCTAAATTGCCTGAATATTTATTCCTCCAGACTTGCTCTGAATATTATGGGGTTTCTTGGAGTGACAGTGTAATATTTACAATATAGAAGAAAGGTTGGGGAGTATGCCTTGAAGCATTGTACTTTTATTTTACAATTTTACTGTTAACATTAATAAGAATGAAGAGTAGAGGTTTTTAGAAGAGAAAATGATACAAGTGGTAAGACATTAGTGAAAGTGTATGAAGAAGTGCCAGGAGAGTTTGAGTGTAGAATAGCAAAAGGTGAGAACAAATGAAGTGGTTGAGGAATGGGAGGTATTTAGGGTAGCAGTACTGGCATGTGCCAATGAATGTGTGTGAGATGCGGGAGTTGGGAGGTGGGCAGTTGAAGAAGGGTAGTGAGTGGTGAAATGATGAAGTAAAGTTGCTAGTGAAAAAGAAAAGGGAAGGAGTGCCTGTGATTGGGAGATGTACAAAAGAAAGCAGGAGTTAAAGAGGAAGAGGTGTGAGGGCTAAAAAAGAGGTCAAATAAGAGATGGGATGAGTGAGTATCAGCAGACTTCAGGGAAAATAAGAAAGAATTGGAAGGAGATTGATTGTGTGAGAAAAACAAGAGAACAAATAGGAACATTGTTGAAGGGGGTGGGGTAAATGGGAAACTGGTAACAG
Source organism: Panulirus ornatus (assembly GCF_036320965.1). Classification (NCBI taxonomy): domain Eukaryota; kingdom Metazoa; phylum Arthropoda; class Malacostraca; order Decapoda; family Palinuridae; genus Panulirus; species Panulirus ornatus. Next base: position 13,312,283 of record NC_092281.1, read on the forward strand.
GCTGTGAGAAGGTGAAGAGGAGATGGACTAAGCTTGTTGAGAGATTGTTGAATGTATTTGATAGGGTGGCAGATGTAGGATGCTTGGGTTGGGGAGATATGCAAAGTTAGGGAATCGGGGCATGTGATCTGGTGAAAAGAGGTGTTTAAAGCTTTTAGTAAGATAAAATGTTGTAAGGTAGCTGGAGTGGATGGTAATGTAATTGAATTGCTTGAGACTGGGGTGACTGTGTTGTTGATATGTTAGTTAGGATTTTCACTTTATGCTGGCATCATGATATGGTGAGAATTAGCAGAATGCATATATAAAGGCTATGAAGACTAAGGTGATTGTTCAAATTATAGAGGTACAAGTTTGTTAAGTGTATGTTGAAAGTTGTATGGGAGAGTGGTGATTGAGAGGGTGGTGCTAGCACAGAGCATCTGATTAGTGTGATGTAGTGTGTGGTTTCGGGAATGATAGACAGAGTGTGGATCTGGTGTTTGTATTGAAGAATGTGTGTGAGAAGTACTTAAAGAAACAGAATTTGTGTAAGTATTTATGGATCTTGAGAAAGTGTATGATAGGGTTAATAGAGTTGCTTTGTGGAAGGCCTTATGAATATATGGTGTGAGAGGAAAGCTATGAAAAACAGTGAGTAAGTTTTAACAAGAGTTAGGCATGTGTTTGAGCAGAAAGGAGGATGAGTGGTTCCGGTTGAAGATGGGTGTGTGGCAGGGCTGTGTAATGTCACCATGGCTATTTGATTGGTTTATGGATGGGGTAGCGAGGTAGGTAAATGAAAGGGTTTTGGAGAAAGGAGCAGGTTTACAATCTTTTAGGGTTGAGGGGGGCCTGGGATGTGTCAGTTGTTTGCTGATGACTTGTTGCTGGTGGCAGATTTGAGAAAGAAACTGCAGAAGTTTGTGTCTGAGTTTAGGGGAGTGCGTAAAAGGAGGAAGTGGAGACTAAATGAGAAAGAAAGGAAGGTTATTATGTTTAGCAGTGCAAAGAACCCCAAGTATGCATTATACACATTTACAGTCTACAAAAAAAAAGTACAGAAAATTATCTTGTTTTGTAGATGAGAGAACCTACATAAATCATATAAGTACTGTCCTTAATGTATTCCAATTTTTTCATTCTACTTACAGATTGACATCATTAGCATACAAGAAGACAATTGCAGAAGAGCTTGGTCTACCAGAACCTCCAAAACGACCTTTAACCCCATATATTCGCTTTTTGATGGAACATCAAGTAGAGCTCAAGGGAAAATATCTTGACATGCCATACAAAGGCAAGTTCACTTTTACATTCCCTTTTAAAGACTTTTTTTTGTATATTCATATTCTTTAGACTGTACAGTGTCATCAAGAATTTGCAAAGTAGTTTTGGAGTCTCAGGAATTGTATATTATTGTTGGAAGGTTGCAAAAATCAAAGTAAAGTTTTAAACTTCTATATGTGGTCTTTGTGGCTAAAGTTATGCTTTCATCAGACTTGTTGTTGGCTTATTTGACCATTCTGTTTGTATTGTATCATATGAATTAAACATTATTTTTTGAAGGATTACCACCAGGCATGTATTACTGCCATAGCTATGTCTTGTTGCAAGAGGCTGGAAATCCTCCCCTCCTGTATTTCTTTCCAAAAGTAGGATTTGAGGAAAGAGCCAAATGAAAATCTTTTTTTCTCTATGGCTCAGTCATCTATTGTGGATGCCACCTCACTTGCATGGGAATTAGTGACAAGTATAAAAGAAAAGCTGTATCTTGTGATGGTGCATAATCTTCTTGATTTTCAGTGTTATGTCAGAAAGTGTATGGCTATTCTTAATCATATTTTTTTTTAATTTTTCTCCTCTGAGGTCAGTTCCATGACCATGAGATATGCTCTTTAGGAATGTAAGGGTGAAGACCTTCCAGCCTTCATTATTTCTGATGAGGCGATGCGAGCATTTCCTTGTGCTTTACTAAGCACTTGATAGTGATTGTGGCAGCTCTCTCGTTTTGGGGCCACCTTTGGCCAGTCAGCAGCTTTTTCATGCCATGGCTCAGTATCCCTTTTCTCTTCTTATATTTGTTATTTAGTGAATTAAGGGAGTCATGTACGTATGTGTGCCTTAGTCAGTAGCTTAGGATACTTTATTTTTTAATGAACCATATATAAATTTGCACAGTGTATTTTTTCATAAGTTCATGTTATATGGGAGTGAATGAGATGTGAGGATTGTTTTGCTAATCCAGGTGATTACATTTACACCCATATCATTTTCAAGCTTACACAGTGCTGCTGAGGGGCATTCATCATCTTAAGTGAGTCTAATGTCATATAATTCTTACTGAAAACGCTTTTGTTTTCTTTCAGAAATGAATAGGAAGATATTACATCTTTGGCAGAACCTCTCTTTTGATGAAAAGAATCAATGGTCACTGGCATATGTTAAAGACAAAGCCGAATATGATGTCAAGTAAGTCTTGCATGCATTAGGTTACATCATTCATAAAGATGTTGCATATGGACTAGGTAGTTATGTGGATTTGAGGCACGAAAGATGACCAATGTTCAGATACAGTTTTATGAAAATTAGTGAAAGGATGAATGAGTGCCATCAGATGTAGTAGGATTTTTAGAAGACACATGTAGATATGGGCTCTTCAGGTCCTTGATTGCTTGCTGCTGCAGAGGGTTAGGAGGATGGCAGATTGGCATTATTTAGTGGTATAATCACTCACCTCCACTTTTATTCCTCTTCATAACTCATTGCTGGCACATCCCACCCATGAGTGAGAACATATTCTCTTGAAAATTATCACCCCAGCAGCTAGCAGCTTCTATCTTTCCAAGGAAATTAATGAATTACTAGCAACCATGAATTGGGACTAGTTGTTGTGTGTCTAATTTCTTCAGTGTGTCTACAGACACAGGACAGGGTGGCCTTTCTATAGTATAGATATAATAGCATATGAAGCAGCTGGGGAAAACCACAGAAATATAAATGGGGCCTGGCCTTGGATAGCAGCTGTGGTTTTGATGCAATACACAGGACACCTAGAAAATGGATGTGTGTGAATGAGGGCTCTTCTTTGTCTGTTCCCAGTGCTATAGTTTGGAATGCATAGGACACTGTCCACCCATCTCCTTACTTACCAATTGCTGTATTTTCTCAAGATTCTGGTCATACATGCTCAGGGCATCAAGGCATGGCTCCTTAAATTGAACATACCATAATAACTTTCCTATGGGTTTGCAACTGTCTGTTCTTTCTGAGAAGCTATCAATAGCTTAATTTTGCTTTTCATGGAGTAAAGATGTATAGGTGTTGATCAAGTGACCCAGTGCATATGAATTAATTGTGAAGACTGTTGTTGTATTATTATCATTATTGATAATATAATTATATAGATTGGGGAAGAGCAGTGCGGTTTCAGAAGTGGTAGAGGATGTGTGGATCAGGTGTTTGCTTTGAAGAATGTATGTGAGAAATACTTAGAAAAGCAAATGGATTTGTATGTAGCATTTATGGATCTGGAGAAGGCATATGATAGAGTTGATAGAGATGCTCTGTGGAAGGTATTAAGAATATATGGTGTGGGAGGCAAGTTGTTAGAAGCAGTGAAAAGTTTTTATCGAGGATGTAAGGCATGTGTACGTGTAGGAAGAGAGGAAAGTGATTGGTTCTCAGTGAATGTAGGTTTGCGGCAGGGGTGTGTGATGTCTCCATGGTTGTTTAATTTGTTTATGGATGGGGTTGTTAGGGAGGTAAATGCAAGAGTCCTGGAAAGAGGGGCAAGTATGAAGTCTGTTGGGGATGAGAGAGCTTGGGAAGTGAGTCAGTTGTTGTTCGCTGATGATACAGCGCTGGTGGCTGATTCATGTGAGAAACTGCAGAAGCTGGTGACTGAGTTTGGTAAAGTGTGTGGAAGAAGAAAGTTAAGAGTAAATGTGAATAAGAGCAAGGTTATTAGGTACAGTAGGGTTGAGGGTCAAGTCAATTGGGAGGTGAGTTTGAATGGAGAAAAACTGGAGGAAGTGAAGTGTTTTAGATATCTGGGAGTGGATCTGTCAGCGGATGGAACCATGGAAGCGGAAGTGGATCATAGGGTGGGGGAGGGGGCGAAAATTTTGGGAGCCTTGAAAAATGTGTGGAAGTCGAGAACATTATCTCGGAAAGCAAAAATGGGTATGTTTGAAGGAATAGTGGTACCAACAATGTTGTATGGTTGCGAGGCGTGGGCTATGGATAGAGATGTGCGCAGGAGGATGGATGTGCTGGAAATGAGATGTTTGAGGAAAATGTGTGGTGTGAGGTGGTTTGATCGAGTAAGTAACGTAAGGGTAAGAGAGATGTGTGGAAATAAAAAGAGCGTGGTTGAGAGAGCAGAAGAGGGTGTTTTGAAATGGTTTGGGCACATGGAGAGAATGAGTGAGGAAAGATTGACCAAGAGGATATATGTGTCGGAGGTGGAGGGAACGAGGAGAAGAGGGAGACCAAATTGGAGGTGGAAAGATGGAGTGAAAAAGATTTTGTGTGATCGGGGCCTGAACATGCAGGAGGGTGAAAGGAGGGCAAGGAATAGAGTGAATTAGAGCGATGTGGTATACAGGGGTTGACGTGCTGTCAGTGGATTGAATCAAGGCATGTGAAGCGTCTGGGGTAAACCATGGAAAGCTGTGTAGGTATGTATATTTGCGTGTGTGGACGTGTGTATGTACATGTGTATGGGGGGGGGGGTTGGGCCATTTCTTTCGTCTGTTTCCTTGCGCTACCTCGCAAACGCGGGAGACAGCGACAAAGTATAAAAAAAAAAAAAAAAAAAAAAAAAAAAAATTTATTATTATTATTGTAATACAACTAGGGTACCACTTTTATGGTGCTCTTACCACTTCAAGGATACATTATGCTCAGAAGTAGGGAAGTGATGGACTCTTGGAGCAAAAAGGTCCTTGACAAGACTCTACTCCTTTCCATCTGCTGATGATATAACCCTGGTGAAGGTGACTTTTCTCATGGTGTAACCACTAGCAGGCACAGTCCAGTAACACCAATGTTAGAAATACTGAGGTGATAAGTACTGTACAAAAAGCTGTTTTCTTGATTCTTTCTTATTAAAAGCACTTGTCTTTTGTTGACATAAGTATAATTATACAGTGATATGGGAGCAAGTATTAATGTTTGAAACAACTGTCATTTATGATTTGTTCAGTCCAGTGTCAGGTACCCTTTTTTGATGTGTATGATGGTATGTCCAGTGTTGAGTGTGATGTGGCTTTGAGAGTGTAATGTGGATATTGTGACCTTTATGTAATGGATTCATTGATTAGTTATTGATTTACTTATTTATTTGCTTATTTTTTATGTCTTAGGCTTCAGTTATGGACAAAAGTCCCCACCGATGTCAGACCTTAATGAAACATAAAACAAGGATAAAGAGATAAAAGTGGAAGGAGAGAAGAAGCAAGAATCTAAGAGTTTTATGGAAGAGGAAGACTTGCCTTATAAAGGGGTAGGTCATATCTGTTAGGAGATACTTGAGAAGGTAAAGAGTTCTAAAACTTAGATAAAGAAAGAGATTTCAGAAATATTCCTGTTATTGCATTCAACTGATTGTTCTCCTTTGCTCTGAAGGTCAAGATCTTGCTTTCATTCCATTTTAGTTTCTTCTTAACTTTATGTATGGATATTGAGTACATTACAGCATGTCTTCTTAAGGGGATTAAGGCTGTCAACTCATTAGGATGGGGGCCATAGTTTTGTCAAAACACTCTCCAAAAAGGTGTTCACCTGCATGTAGTTGATCTGCTCCTTGTTGATTGGAATGCAGTAAATAATAATAGATGAATATATAGATGTCTTGACATCTTTGGATATAAATATTGTTTTGGTGTCAAATTGGCATCAAAGATTAGAATGAAATAATTGATAACAAATTCTTGGGAAGGTGTATTACATGTATGGTGAATTAAGTCAATGTACGATGAGTTTAGCTTTCATAAGTAGCTGTTAGTCAGCATAGTATGCAATCAGACATCTGATGACATTTGCTTTGAAATACAGCCATTTCAGACATGAGAGCAATAACAACAGTATCCTTTTCACTACTTCATGTTGAACATACCAGCAATCCCTTTTGTCCTCAAGGGTGGGATGCATTACAAGTGAGAGTACATTTCTGGTTACATAGGCACCAGCTGTTGTATTTAGAATGCTGAAACATCAATGTTCAGTGGTATATCAGATCAAATTTAGAATTATCACACCCAGGGCTCTTATAGCTTTTTTTTTTTTTTTTTTTAAAGGCTGAGCCCTTGACCCAAGTGTACATTTGTTTGATTGGACTTCTGACCATGATATATAGTGAGATACAAGTATGGAATAATGTTTTGACAGCAATATGTGATGCCGATATTGATATCTTTTAGTAAGGGATTAAATATTAGGACTGAAAGGTAGATAGATTTTGAGGCAAGTTGATGGTAGCCTACAAAAGAGTGGAATGAGATTTCATGTTTGAATCAGACTTTTTGGTTGAAACTTCTGATATGGATATGGTTCTGGTCATTGTAACTACATTTTTTGAAGAAAAAGCGTAATAGGTGTCTTTGATATGAATGCAGAAAGTGCATATGAATAGATATTATTGACATTTAACTTTCATGACAGGTTAGGAAGACAGGTTTCTTTGAAGAATACTTTTTTGTGATGTAAAGGGAAAAAAAAGATGTGTTGAAGGTCGAGTAAGTGACAGTGTGACTTTGACATTTAAGATAAGTGTATTGATATGCCTGGTTTTTTTCAATGATAAAACTTTTTACCAGGTACACAAGTTATATGAAAATGCTTAGCCCAGAGCAGATCAAATGCATTCAGGATCTGAAAATAAAGCGCTCAAAGGAGAAGCTAGAGCGTAGAGAACAAAGAATGCAGGACTTAGAGGAAAAGAAAAAACGTTTTGAGGAAAGACTAAAGAAACATCAACGAATACAGAAAAAAAAAGATTGCAAAGACCTTGGTAAACCTAAACCTCCAAGTCCTGCTTTCACATTATTCCTCAGATCAGTAAACCAAGAGAAAGGTCCTCTGAAGGTATTGTGGTTATGTTTTTCTTCTTTCACGGTGGGTTAGAATAATGATGGGTCTAATGCATGTTCTATATGAAAGAAATTTTTCATTATTATATTATTTAGTTTTGTATAATGGCTAGTTATTTGTCCTGGTTCTCTGGGAAGGAAATCCACTCATCTGCTTATTTCTTTTGGAGTGTTTGATCCTTGTATCTGCTTGGATCTTCAGATTTAAGGTAAAATTAGAGTTTTTGGTCCTCAAAATAGGGGTCTTCATGCTAAATGTTCTGTTTGATGACTAATTGTGCATGATTTGAAATATAAACAATATCAGACTTGCAAAAGTAGCAAATGTATAGGTGAAATATAAACAGTATCAGACCATTAGAAGTAGCAAAGGTATAGGAATGTTTCTCCTCCTTCAGAAAGTATAATGTTCCTGAATGGATGTATTGAGATTAGATTGTTTAAGCAGAACAGAAAAAGCTGAAGTGCAAGAAAAGAGGACTCATTCATGATGCCTAAAAAGTGTATAACATTCAGACATCTTTATTCCCTTTGATCAGAACTCGGTGTTCTAAACAGTTTTCACCAACCAGGGCACCATATTAATCATTGGTAAATGGTATAACTAGATATTAAATTGTGCAAGGGTTATTGTTAAGTTAATGAGTAAATGAGCAAATGTTTGGCAGTGTAAATTGAGTTTTATATATATATATATATATATATATATATATATATATATATATATATATATATATATATATATATATATATATATATTCAAGGAACATTTTCATGAGGTAAGAAGAAAGATACAAGCAGAGAATAAATGAGAAAAGTGGTGTCACATATTTGTGGTTTCATGTCATTCTACATGCAGATTTTGGTATATGATTCAGATGTACTGGTAGGTGTTTTGATCTTGCATTTATAGAGATATTAGTTGGCCAAATTTTTGACAGAAGTTTTCCTTGTGCTCTATATAAGCATATCACCGATGATTGATAGCTTCATTAAATGGGTAATACTGTCACTAGAAGAGTAGATATTTACATCATGTTACAGTCTTTCTCTTTCTAGAAAATATTTCGAATTGAATTGAAAATATCCATATAGAAAATGCCTGCACCACACAGTGTCATGTTATAAAAATGTGTTTGGGTGTATGTGAAACCAGTATTGCATGTTGAAAATGAAATAGAAAATTTTTCCTTTTAGAAAATCCTGAGGGAAGCTGCCAACAGGTGGCACAATTTGCCAGAAGAAACAAAAGCCTTGTATTTCCAGAAGGCAAAAAAGCTTCAAGAACAATATCAACGTGATCTTTCTGACTGGGAAGACAAGTAAGTAATGTAGCTGTTATATAAAATCTTGTGCCTCCTTTTTCAGATATAAGATGGTCTTTCCCACGAACTGCTTCATGTTGTATTTATATTATGTATTCCATAACTTCTTCATTTTAGGGTTATCATTTTTCTCAGGCCAAGTTAGATGAAAATTTGCTGAACTCAGTAATGCTGGTTGTTGTGACATTGAATACAGTAATGACCATTCACTTTTTTGCTGAAAACACGTTAGTGATTCTTAAAACCATTTAGTGATACCATTACCTTTTTGAAATTATCTATTTGTACTGTTTAGGGAGATAACTTTACAGAAGTCGAGTTGATGAAAATCTAGGAATGTTTTGTTTTGTAGATTATGTGGCACATGACAGTATAGTAAAAAAAAAAAAAAATAAGAAATTACATCAGTTTAGTAACAGTTTCAAGATGTGAGCTGTAGAAGAGATTGCCAGATGTAGTTTGAGAATTGATTAGGGCTAGGGATATTTCATATGTTAAAGGAATGATGTGCATAGATGCATTAGAAGCATTTGTGTATGAAGGTAGTATGAATAGAGATATTGTCTCATTTGAATCACTTTAGTGTAAAGTTGAAAAGTAAGAATCACTTCGTAAGTCTGGAAGTCCATGTTATACTTTAATGTTTTTGGCATGGGTTGAGGATGTGTGTGTGTTGTATTTAGAGGATGTATATACCTGATCCACCATATCACTTCGTAAATGCAATGATTATCACAGATAAATTGATAGATTGTTATTCTTCTGCTTCAGACTTTTTGTTATGAATGCAGAACTTTTTTGACTACAGGTAAGTTTTCTGTAAGCTGGTTAATTTGGTTGCCTCTGATTCTCTAAATCTTAGGATTTGTTTTTCCCAGTAATCTTGAAGGCTTTGATGTTCAATTATAGTTAGCTTCTGTGCATTCATTTCACAGAAGACTGATATCAGCTAGAATCCTTGTTTTCAGATATTGAGTACCTGCTGGGATGCAAACCAGCACAGGTATTAATCATGTTCAGCAGAGCAGGCATTACATATTCAGAATATGAAAGTATTGCTTAGTTTTTCATAAGGCTAGTGGGTGAAATGTAAATAGAATAACTTAGTAAGAAGGAGATACACATTGGACATAGCAAATTGAAGCAGTGAAGTGCTGTATACTCGGAGGAACATGCTGTTTGTTGGCTGAACCAGGGCACATGAAGTGGCTTGGGGAACCATAGAAATGTCTAGGGAACTTGACCATGATTAGAGGGTTTTTTATTTTTTTTTATTTTTCAGAATGTTTAAAGCTGGCAGACTTGACCTCATACGCACTGGACAGCAAGTTGAATTGTCGAAAACGCTTAGGAACTAAGCACCGTTCACCTCACCAATAAAAACTCGTGTGTTGAGAGAGAGCATAGAGTGCTGCCATATCTTTTCAGTCCTTTCCCAGTATTGGCCAAGAGGAATGCAATAAATCCTAAGAAAAAGAGAAAGTATTATAGAAAGTTGAGAATCTGTATAGGGCCATTCAGAGTTAGAAAAGAAATAATGATGTAGCATTTCACCATAGGTTTGTGTAAGTGTTTGAGAGATTTTGTTATTTTCAAGACTGACATTTACTACACTCCTAAATGAAATTAGTGTTTTGAGATGGGAATATTTATATAAACATGTATTAGAGATAATGTATGATATAAAGATTTGTGTTTTCCTGTACCTCGACTCATATGTGCTCATTGGCTTTGGATTTAATAATGAAATATGTCCAGATTTTTTTATACTCTGTATCCAATATAATAGCCTTTTTAACCACTTGTTTCTCTTGCAACAAAAATAAGCAGAAAGGAGTATGGGATATGAGACTCCCATTTTTATCCGTTGTACAGAAAGTACCCAAAAAAAGTCTATCTTTTTCATATCACTCATCTCATGCTTTACGTTATTACTGATTCTCCACATTTAGGATCCTGTAATTACCACCTGATCTTTTTAATGTCTTCTTATTACTACTCTCAAATACAATCCACCCATATTCCACTTTATTATGAAGGCATGTTCAGAAGTATCCAATGTTTTATCTTCATTTCACATTTACACATTACAGGTTTTTTTTTTTGATTTTCCAAAAGAAGGAACAGAGAACGAGGCCAGGTGAGGATATTCCCTCAGAGGCCCAGTCCTCTGTTCTTAACGCTACCTTGCTAACGCGGGAAATGGCGAATAGTATGAAAGAAAAGAAAGGTTTGGAACAAATCACATTTTTCCACATAGCATCTTTTGCTTCAGTACATCTGGTCCAGCCTTTAAGTATAATCACTAAAAAAGTTTTTAAGTTGCACTTAAGGCTACGCTTGTACTGATACCTTTACTGTGTTGTTCGTGGTAATTTTACAGCCTCTTAAAAGATTCTTTCAGTTGCTCAAAACAGTTGGTAATCTGATGGAGTAAGGTCAGGTTAATATAGTGAGTGATTGAAAACGTCAAACTTCAACTGATGGAGAGGGTTTCTGTAGTATGGTGAGAGGTATGAGGGTGGGCACTGTCATGCAGCAGAACACCTGTTGACAGCCTTCTGCTCCATTTTGCTTGAATTACTGATTTCTCATGATTAAGCACCTTGCCAATGTACCTGGTACTGATTATCTTGGTTTCACTGCCTTGGAAGTGTTCAAGAAGTGGAATCTGGGAATCTCAGAACTCCTTATCATAACTTTACCAGTTGATGGATGAGTTTTGAACTTCTATGAAGAAGGAGACAATGTATGTTTCCATTGCATGCTTAGGCATTTGCTTTCTGGTTCATAATGACATACATATTGTGAATACGTTTTGACTTGTCCCTTTACTGTCTGGTAGTAAATTAAGGCTGATTGGGATGTATATTGTGAATTCTCATTAGGCCTCTAGAATTTCTTGAACAATGTATCCCTTTGCAAAAAAAACTCTGACACACGCACACACACACACACACACACACACACACACACACACATAAGGGCCAATTTAGTTTAGTGTTTAGCATTACAGTCCATGAGTCAACAGGGGCCAGCCTGGGGTTGTACTCACGTGGGTTTGAATCCTGGACTTGGCATGGCCTACACCCATCCCAGGTGTTCATCCTTCCCTTTGGGCTGGTTGATAAATAGGTACTTTGGTTTGTATGTGTGTATGAATACATAGGAGTAAAGATATGGTACACACATATACTCTACGATGTGGTCTGGCATGAGTCAGTGGCATTCAGGCTGCCAGAAGTCAACTGTTGGCTTGAACCACCTTCCCTCCAACTGGATACTTGGATTATGCCTAATTTGACATACCATCTACACACAGGATTATCTACTTCCAGTGAATTCATTAGTGAAAGATGTATATTAACTTTACCTGCAAACTAGTGAACCAGTATCTCAGGGAAAGTCTTTCAAGAGGCCAACGTTGGAACTGGGGCCCTCTTTATCATGTCACAAAATGCACGATTTCAAATGTTGTTCAGATATTTTAATGTGTTACTTCTGATCACATATATAATCACGGTGATGTAATAAAATGGAATAGGAATCTATAAGTCTCTCCCTGCATATCATAAGGTTGAGTGTTATTTTTTATATCAATAAGCACACAAAACTACTTTGATCCAACATTCATTTTTCATTTTTCACATTTTAAAAGATTTAATGAAAATTTGAACTTGCTTACAAAAATATACAGTCTACCATGAGGCAAAAACTGGGTTATAACCAATAATAAATATACTTAAACCATATAAGCACCTCTTACTAGAAATATAGCACAGAATGATCACAAAACATCTTCATGAAGTGACTTCTTTCATCCATGCGTCCCGATTGTAATATATGTCAATCAAAGGAAACATGCGTAACAGGCATAAATTAGGTGAAGGTTTCCCTTAGAAATGAGTGTGTGACCCCTAGTTTGTATTTAATATAGTTGCTCCTTTTTTTTTTTTTTACATAATCAGGCATTTATGCATTTAGTGTAAAATGTGTAAAGAAAGGTGAATGAATGCAGCTTACATGCTAAACTTAAAGAAAAAAAGAATGATAAGCGCATACAAATTTATACTGAAGATTACGTCAAAGCTGCATTTTGAAGGGGCCGCCGGGCGGGCCACCCCACCGTCGGCTGCAGCCCCTGAGTCATGCTGACAGTCAGTCACCTGGGCGAATGTAAACAAACGTTTGTGACACACAAGGAACGTGCATAATTACAAGTAACTCTAGAAATGTGATAGCAAAAAAACGAAAAAGAGAACAAGGTGATTAAACCATAGAGGAAGTGATACTGTAAGTGAACAATAAATTGTCGGTTATGTGTAATATGCATGAAACGTTACATCGGTCGGTCACTCTATGATGGGATGGCAAATGAAAAACTTCACATGGGAAGCACTCTGACCCTTATTGGTTAATCCCTCAACAACAAATGTATGTCTGCATTTTATATCGTGCCATAAACCGGCCTCATGGGAATACTGATGTGAAGTTTGCCTAATGGTGTTTTTGGTGACCTATAAGATGTATCGTGTTTCCTTGTCGTAACGTAGAACATGCACAATCGTTCTAAAGAAACTCATAGTTTTGCCTTCATATTTTGTATGGAATTTGACATTAAAGAGCCATTGGTAAGTCTATTATAGCTCCGTATCCAGACTAATTTTGGAAAGTGGCTACTTTTGTGTTGTGCTTCACATGATTCCTTGTGACGGGAGAAATACTTCGAGAGCAGTATTGTTATCATTCCATTTTACTGAATGAGAGTGAATGAGGCGACAGTTGTATATCGGGAGAAATGAGGTGTTAAGGTATAGGTAAGTTGGGATAAAAATCAACAGAAACTTTTAAACCTTCCTAGCAGTCAAAATTTAAAGAATCAAGACAATGTATTAAAATCCAACCCAACCCCCTTTGCAGATATTTCTCTTAATTTTCAGTATCTACTTAGAACATACCAGAGATGCCCACAATCTAGTATTGCAGTGTAGAATTACTTGGAATTAGTTCCAGGAACGTGACTGCAACACCATCCTTGACAAGCAAAAACACCCTGGCCTTACCACAGTTCTTGGAATTTTATTTGGTGTTTGTTAATATGTTTGGCCATTATATCTGTTATTTTCATGTTTTTGAATTGGGAAGACCTCACTTATATGGCATACTAAGAATATAAAGATTTAATGACCATCTGTGGTTGGAAGACATTAGGAATCTAATGTTATTTTTCTTTGATATTAAAAAAGGCACTCTAATAAACCTTACTGTGTATTTGAATTTTCATTATTGACTGAAAATGTTCCATAGATTGTTTATGTGTTTGTGATATAGTTTTAACTTTGGATCATAGTATTACCTAGAGTTCTGAGAAATAAATTATGTTCCATTATATTTTCAGATGGAGTAGATATGGAGAATCAACTGGTTCCTCTAAAGTTAGGTGTCCGCATCCAGCCTCCAGCCCTGACTCTGGTGTACCGGAGTGCTGCAGGGAAAGAGCGATATCGCATCATGCCTGTTAGATTCCTCAATAAGTTTGGTTCAGTGAATACTATTCTAAAGGATTTGAAAGAGAGACACAAGGAACATTTAGAAAATGTAAGTATAGTAATCTGATTTCATTAAGAACATTATTTTGATATGTTGTAATTGGGTATACGGATAGTTGTATTATATTCAGGCTAATACACTCAATTTCTATCAATCTTTAATTTTTTATGAGTATTTCATGATCAGATTGAAAAAAATGTAGTAATATTGATTATGATAAAATTAAAACATTTTTTCAGCTGTACAGACAGTTTATGATACAATTATGGTGTATGTGAATTTCTTGTTGAACAACAGTTGATAAGTCAGACATATCATGAAAACATTACTGTTATAAGAGTAGAATTATTTTGCTATTGATTATACACCACATTTATTTAGCGTGATTTCATAGGTTTCAGATGTAAGAGTCGAGAAAATGGTGCGTATTTTGCAAGATATACAGAAAGGGAGGACTTTAGATGAAGCTGTAACAGCAATATCCAAAGAGTACTTAGTTGACCCAGAGCAGGATCTAAACAAATTGGATGATGAGCAACTTGCAAGGAAGAAGAAGGTTTGTTTCTTTTTACTAGATGATTATATGTAAGGTGAACATGAATAGTGTCTCACACCAAGTTTGTTTTGTGGGATGATCCATTTCTTACCATTTTCCAACTGATGAGTTAGTAAGCTTTACAAAGTTAATTTTTCTGAAATATATTTTCATGAGTTACTGGATTCTACCTTCATGAAATTAGACTGAATGAAGCCACCTTCAGTGAGGAAGTTTATCATTTTTATTTTATTCATTTGCTATTTTTTCCGGGTTTGCTGAGAGAGCAGGGGCAACTGAAGCCCTAATCAAGGCCATTCCATTAATGCAATATATATCTGTTTATACATTATTTATTACACTTATTTGCTGTTTCCTGGATCAATGAGGTAGCACCAGTAGCACCAGGAAACAGATGAAGAATAGCCTATCCACTCATATACACATATATATACATAAATGCCCATACACACACTTATGAATATATAAATGAATATAAATATCAACATATGCACATATATATACAAATACATATCAACATATGCACATATACATACATACACATACACATACACAGACATATACATATATACACATGTACATATTCATACTTGTTTACCTTCATCCATTCTTGGTGCTACCTCGCCCCAAAGGAAACAACATCGCTGCCCCATGCTTTAGCAAGGTAGTGCATGGAAAACAAACAAAAAAGGCCACATTCATTCACACTCAGTCTCTAGCTATCATGAGTACTGCACCGAAACCACAGTTCCCCATTCACATCCAGGCCTCACAGACAAAGAGAATATATTTTGTCAGAATTGGAGGGAACAAGGAGAATGGGGATACCAAATTGGAGATGGTAGGAAGAAATGAAAAAAATTTTGAGTGATCAGGGCTTGAACATGCAGGAGGGTGAAAGGCAAGCTTGGGATAGATTGAATTGGAAAGATATGGTATCCTGAGGTTGACATGCTGTCAGTGGAATGTACCAGGGGATATGAAGTGTTTGGGGCAAACCATGGAAAGGTCTTTGGAGCCAGGTTGTGGATATGGGGCTGTGGTTTGGTGCATTACACATGACAGCTAGAGAATGATTGAGCAGTTTCTTGCTAACCAAGAAACTGCAATCAGGTATGAAAAGGTGTTGAATTCCTCTTACATGTGGTGACACTGTAAGTGAAAATTTACCTCTAACAAGGCTGTATCATCACTGGCTGATGAGGACAGTCTTCTCAAAAAATGTTTTTGATCTGAGTCTATCATTTCTTTGCTTCTGAATGGAGCACTGCTTTCAAGCAGTGGGAACCCCTTAAGAACTATATATTATGAGTATATGATATACTTAGTAATGTGATATTTTTCAGGTGATGAACAGCAGTTTTGAGAAGAATCAGCTGAAGCCTGGTGATCCAGGCTATGAGTATGATAAGCAGATTGAGTATGACACCACTGAGAAAGTGGAAGCTGGATGGGACTCTCCTGATGATGACTTTTGGTCCTAGTATTTATTTCTCTTCCTCACAAATTGAATCTCCATGTTTCAGTAATAGCTGATTATGAATTTCTGAGAAGGATTATATTTATGATAGTTGCTCTATATTTTATGATATGAAACGAGGTAGTATAAGATGTACTTTTACAACAGGTTACTGCGTAGGTTGAATTTAATAATGCATCGGTTGTACTGTATAATGTACAGTAATATTAACTCCTGAAAATGCAGTACCATGAAATAAAGTTATATATTGTAAAGTAATATTATGGGCTGTGCATATTTTACTCTTAGTCAATTTGTAGAGATCATTAAATTACACTTGCCTGAAAGTGCATCTGTGTGTGTGTTTGTTTAGAATCTTTTTATAATGTTACATGAAGATTGCAAGAAGTTAGTTGATTGTCTCATGCCAGTTGCTCTAGAAAATGACAACTGAAATCTGGCACTTGCAAGGTTTAGTTCATTAGGTTCTTGGAACAACTGAATTTCATTCATAGCAAGAAGTGATAAATATTTACAGGATTCAGGGAGTGCTAATCAGAGAAAACCATGATTGTATGAAACAAATATGAGTAGACTGCTTAAAGAGGGATCAAAGCCTTCTAAATACCTAGGTACTTAAAAAGGGATCAAAGCCTTCTAAACACCCAGGTACAGCAACTCAAACCTTTTCAACCAAGCCCCTTGCTGGATACTCTTGAAACTGTTTCAGTCATCCTCCATGCACATCAGCACTATCTGTTGTGATGAATGGAGTGCAATACCTGTCTAATGCCAAAGGCATTAACTTCAGTTAAGCAATTGTCTTTCTTGCTTTAGTGTGTTTGGAATAAATGATCTAGTTCTGGTGCATCTGTCCTGGTTCAACCAATTTACAGCACATCACACCCATATACCACATTTTGTAATCATTACTGTCCAGTACAAATATCTCTTCCAACTAAAAGTTTTAGTTTCAACCACCAAAAAGCATCCTTCACTCCATCTTTATTCATCCTTCTTGATCTCTCCTTTCCCCTTGCTCTCTGTACTTATGACACATATATCAGTCTTTCTTTACTTGTGATTTCCCCACCATTTTAGCACAGGCTGGTTAGTCCTTTCAATGAGCCTGCACTTATTGCCACATATCTCTCAGACATTGTTATTATTTACATGATCAATCCACCTCATAACACAGATCATTCCCAGGTATTTTATATCCTACACATCCAACCTTTCCCTTTATTTTACATTCAAGGCCTAAGACACATCCATACCACATTATTAGAACTACTTCATCTAAAGATGTCTTTGTCCTTGCAGACATTGACTACTGTACACATATATTGCACCAGTGACCAAAGCCCTTTCTTCCACCCTGTGACTCTGTTCAGCTTCCATGGTTTCAGAAGCTAAAGTGTTCATTTCCAAGTTTCTAAAACACTTAACTTCCTTCAGGTCCTCCTCATTCAACCCATAATTGTACCAATATTATACAATGTATGTGGGAGTATTGGCTAACTTTACTTGTTTTGACTTTTCTACTTTTAACCCTTAATCCTTTTGATAATCTGCACCAGAGTTTTGATGCACTTTAGGGTGGTACTGTCTAAATAATTGTGGCATGGTGTTTCCTGCCATTTTATCAAATTTAATCATGACCTTATTGTTCCCACAGCACTAACCACTCCTTCACCCAACCCCCACATGTGATGATGTAATAGTGAATGCAAGATTATATAGAACTAGGATAATAATGCACAACACTGACTTTCCAGCGTTAAATCTAAATATTAGTGGATTATAATATGGTTATGGTATAAGTTCTAAAAGAAGACCAAATCAAAGTGCAAAAGTAGTGATATGAATGTATATTAGTGTGTAATGAATACTAAAGATGATAAAAGAATACAGTGTGTTTGTGTGTGTGATATACAGAACAGAAGAAAAAAATACTGCCCAAATATGTTGTAGAGGACTACTGAAAGGGGACAGGAACAAGGTGATGAAAGCCCTCCCCTCCTTATTACTTTCCAAAAGAAGGAACAGAGGAGTGGGCCAAAGGAGGAATTTTCCTCCTAGGATTCATCATATGTTTTTGATGCTGCATTGCTCTAGTTGAGAACAGCAAACATATATATATGTAAAAAACACACGGAAATGGAAAATGTGAAGTATCAAGATCTTTCATACACATATATATACATACATGTCCACACACGCAATTATACATACCTATACATCTCAACGTATACATATATATACACACACAGACATATACATATATATACTTGAACATAATTCATACTGTCTGCCTTTATTCATTCCCATCGCCACCCCACCACACATGAAATAACAACCCCCTTCCCCCCTCATGTGTGCGAGGTAGCACTAGGAAGACAACAAAGGCCCCATTCGTTCACACTCAGTCTCTAGCTGTCATGTCATAATGCCCCAAAACCACAGCTCCCTTTCCACATCCAGGCCCCACAGAACTTTCCATGGTTTACCCCAGACGCTTCAAATGCCCTGGTTCAATCCATTGACAGCACGTCGACCCCGGTATACCACATCGTTCCAATTCACTCTATTCCTTGCACGCCTTTCACCCTCCTGCATGTTCAGGCCCCAATCATTCAAAATCTTTTTCACTCCATTTTTCCACCTCCAATTTGGTCTCCCACTTCTCCTCATTCCCTCCACCTCTAACACATATATCCTCTTGGTCATATTTCCTCACTCATTCTCTCCATGAGACCAAACCATTTCAAAACACCCTCTTCTGCTCTCTCAACCACACTCTTTTTATTACCACACATCTCTCTTACCCTATTATTACTTACTCGATCAAACCACCTCATACCACATATTGTCCTCAAACATCTCATTTCCAGCACATCCACCCTCCTGCACATAACTCTATCCATAGTCCATGCCTCGCAACCATACAACATTGTTGGAGCCACTATTCCTTTAAACATACCCATTTTTGCTTTCCGAGATAATGTTCTCGACTTCCACACATTCTTCAAGGCTCCCAGAATTTTCGCCCCCTCCCCCACCCTATGATTCACTTCCACTTCCATGGTTCCATCCGCTGCCAAATCCACTCCCAGATATCTAAAACACTTCACTTCCTCCAGTTTTTCTCCATTCAAACTTACCTCCCAATTGACTTGTCCCTCAACCCTACTTTACCTAATAACCTTGCTCTTATTCACATTTACTCTCAACTTTCTTCTTTAACACACTTTACAAAACTCAGTCACCAGCTTCTGCAGTTTTTCACATGAATCAGCCACTAGCGCTGTATCATTAGCGAACAACAACTGACTCGCTTCCCAAGCTCTCTCATCCACAACAGACTGCATACTTGCCCCTCTTTCCAAAACTCTTGCATTCACCTCCCTAACAACCCCATCCATAAACAAATTAAACAACCATGGAGACATCACACACCCCTGCCGCAAACCTACATTCACTGAGAACCAATCACTTTCCTCTCTTCCTACACATACACATGCCTTACATCCTCGATAAAAACTTTTCACTACTTCTAACAACTTGCCTCCCACACCATATATTCTTAATACCTTCCACAGAGCATCTCTATCAACTCTATCATATGCCTTCTCCAGATCCATAAATGCTACATACAAATCCATGTGCTTTTCTAAGTATTTCTCACATACATTCTTCAAAGCAAACACCTGATCCACACATCCTCTACCACTTCTGAAACCACACTGCTCTTCCCCAGTCTGATGCTCTGTACATGCCTTCACCCTCTCAATTAATACCCTCCCATATAATTTCCCAGGAATACTCAACAAACTTATACCTCTGTAATTTGAGCACTCACCTTTGTCCCCTTTGCCTTTGTACAATGGCACTATGCATGCATTCTAGCAATCCTCAGGCACCTCACCATGAATCATACATACATTAAATAACCTTACCAACCAGTCAACAATACAGTCACCCCTTTTTTAATAAATTCCACTGCAATGCCATCCAAACCCGCTGCCTTGCCGGCTTTCATCTTCCGCAAAGCTTTTGCTACCTCTTCTCTGTTTACCAAATCATTCTCCCTAACCCTCTTACTTTGCACACCACCTCGACCAAAACACTCTATATCTGCCACTCTATCATCAAACACATTCAACAAACCTTCAAAATACTCAGTCCATCACCTTCTCATATCACCACGACTTGTTATCACCTCCCCATTTGCCCCCTTCACTGAAGTTCCCATGTCTTACCTTGTCTTATGCACTTTATTTACCTCCTTCCAAAACATCTTTTTATTCTCCCTAAAATTTAATGATACTCTCTCACCCCAACTCTCATTTGCCCTCTTTTTCACCTCTTGCACCTTTCTCTTGACCTCCTGCCTCTTTCTTTTATACATCTCCCACTCATTTGCATTATTTCCCTGCAGAAATTGTCCAAATGCCTCTCTCTTCTCTTTCACTAATAATTGTACTTCTTCATCCCACCACTCACTACCCTTTCTAATCTGCCCACCTCCCACGCTTCTCATGCCACAAGCATCTTTTGCGCAAGCCATTACTGCTTCCCTAAATACATCCCATTCCTCCCCCACTCCCCTTATGTCCTTTGTTCTCACCTTTTTCCATTCTGTACTCAGTCTCTCCTGGTACTTCCTCACACAAGTCTCCTTCCCAAGCTCACTTACTCTCACCACTCTCTTCACCCCAACATTCTCTCTTCTTTTCTGAAAGCCTCTACAAATCTTCACCTTCGCCTCCACAAGATAATGATCAGACATCCCTCCAGTTGCACCTCTCAGCACATTAACATCCAAAAGTCTCTCTTTTGCTTGCCTATCAATTAACACGTAATCCAATAATGCTCTCTGGCCATCTCTCCTACTTACATACGTATACTTAGGTATATCTCTCTTTTTAAACCAGGTATTCCCAATCACCAGTCCTTTTTCAGCACATAAATCTACAAGATCTTCGCCATTTCCATTTACAACACTGAGCACCCCATGTATACCAATTATTCCCTCAACTGCCACATTACTCACCTTTGCATTCAAATCACCCATCACTATAACCTGGTCTCGTACATCAAAACCACTAACACACTCATTCAGCTGCTCCCAAAACACTTGCCTCTCATGATCTTTCTTATGCCCAGGTGCATATGCACCAATAATCACCCTTTTACCTCGTCAGCGAGGTAGCGGCAGGAAACAGACTAAGGGCCCTTCCACTCATATGCACACACACACACACACACACACACACATACATATATGAAGATGAAGTCGCAATTTAATAGTTCAGATAATTTTATTCAAAGTGTAATTTTTTCCTCCTTGCAGTACCGCATATTTTACAACATTCCACCTCATCAGGTGCAAACTTCATAGATATTTAAATCCGAACACCACAACACGAATTCCGTCTTAGTGCCATGCGAATAATGCGCTGGCCTTTTCGTTAAAGGGAAAGTGGGGATATCTTGTGGTTAAGGGCGGTTGTGTGGGGAGGTTGGCCCGGTTAAGGTGTGTCTTCAACTATTTGTATGTGATCGTTTCTAGATAATTCCTTTATAATGATTTAGTAGATAATAGGGCGTGTCTTAAAGTTACGGTAGGGATGAATTAGATTTCTTTGTATTAGCAATTAAGACAGTCAATGACTTTACTAGTTGCTTAATCAGATGAGGGGTACAATGTGACTGGGTCGTTAAGCTTCTATAGGAGCGATAGTTTTCTTGGCTGTTTAGCGATCGCATTTCTCTGGTCATCCGTGCATGGCACTAGCAAGACGGAATCTGTGTGATGTTGGGGATTTATTGTTTGCACCTGAGATGGATTGTCTCCGTGAAACATATGCTTCATGTATGGAAAAATGCATGTTAAATAGAATTTTCTGAACTCCTGAATTACGAATTCACGTTCATAACTATCATCATACTTGTTTGCCGTTTCTTGGTTTAGTTCCAGGGACAGACGAAGAAAAGTCCTTTACTTGCATCCATTCTCTACCTGTCATGTGTAATAAGACCAAAAAGAGCACCCTGTCAACAACCAGGCCCCACAGACTTTTCTATGGTTTCCCCTGGCTGCTGTAGTTCGATGACAGCAAGTCACCCCCTTCAATACCACATCACTTCATTTCACTTTATCCTATACACCCCTGTCTCTCGGGCATATTCAGTCCTCGAAAAAATGGAGGAAGTGAAGTGTATTAGGTGCCTTTAGACTAGAAAGGGAAGTGTGTTTAAGGATGAGTGGGAGGACGAAGGTTCTTGTAGCATTGCGGAATGAGTGGAAAAAGTGTATCTAGAAGTGGGTACGATTGAAGGTAGTCTAAATTTGTAAGCCAATAGCAGAAAAGCTAACTTAACGTCTGGTAGAATTGTATAAAAAAAAAATAGTTTCTGAATAGGATGGAATAGGTTTTTACCGTATCGGCAGCAACACACACTGGTAGAATTATGTGATGAAGCAGCAAGATAGTCTGTTCTAATTCTCTTAGGTAAGGCAACTTTATACGCTACCTTACATATTTGCTTCACATGGCAACGGGAGCAAAAGAGTATGACTTCAACTTTCCCGAATGCAGTTGCACTGAAGACATGAAGACCTAACACTGAAGTTAATTGGTTGTTTCAATTAACGGGAAAATTTGCATTTGATATAGCAATTATACGTAATAAAATGTTCAAACTTTATCATGTTGCATCAAACAAAAACATGCATGCTTCCCATTATATGTTGAAAAGAAGTCTAGAGATCTAGAAGTAGCAGCCTTTAGCCACGGGTTAAGAAGACAGTCTGAGTGCGCTAGGAAGTTCCCTTTTATTTGTTGAAGAAATATGTCACCAGTTTTAAGACGTCTGGCATGTCAATGAGTATGCAGAATGTGAAATTCGTTATCAAATCAAGGCATTATATACGTTGCCTTAGTCAGCTGCAAAGTGAATCTTCAGGTTCATATATGATAATAGTGCAGTAAAAGAAAAGGAAGTGTTACCGGACTCCCCTGTAAGCTATAAGGCGAAAATGCATCGTCAGTGACTTTCCCGCCCTAAAGGAGACAAGCTTATCCTACTCCCGTGTGAAGCGCATCCTTTGGGGTTGCATTTACGAAAACCTATGAAAAGGACTGAGGGTTCACAGTTTCACTCGCTAATGGCTTGTACATTGGATATAGCACGTACAATCAGAAATTTATCAGAAATTGGTCTATTGTCGTTCGTATAGTGCAACATTAAAGTAGTTGAATATTTATCATGATTATCAAAACCCCGGCGGAGGCTGACAAATGACTCGGTATAAAAATCTGTGACTGGGACGAATCCGGAGCCTTGGCGAGATGATGTTATCGCAGTTGACATACAAGAAGGTTAATGGTAAACAACATGGTACACAATATATTAGTATTGGTAGATACCAGTGTTTATGGTGGTTGGTCTGTATCGGCAGGTCAAACGTTATTCTATTCGGGTAGTTATTTTTGATATTGTTCTTCCTTGATCCGTCTGTAGTTGACGTTGAGGTTGATTAAGGTCCGGGGGAGATAGACAGAACCCTATTTGGGTGGAGGTTAAGAAAGGTTGACTGGTTTGACTGTTTGAATCTACTGCTTCCATTTCTGGCTAGGGATGGGTATGGTCTCTGCCGGTACCAGGGGACTTTGAGTATTTAAAATTGATCTCTTATGTTCATCAGGTTTAATATTTATATGAATTTCGATAATAGTAAGTCGATAGATATAGTAATAGTATAGATGTTATGGAAAACAGTCGGCTAAATAATGTTTGACCTACTGGTGCCAACTATTCGCCAAAATACCCACTGCGTAGAAAGTTACTGTATAAGACACGTGCAAAAACTACTTATGTGTGCTGAAATGGACATATGTAATTCACAATACGAATCTCATGTACTCATAAACTTATGAGTGGTTTGGATATGAAAAACCACATGAAACGCGAGGCAAAGACTTTCATTTGTACCCATGTAACTAGTGCGGGGTTCATACGAAGTATCGTAATGCAATTTACCGGGATGGCCTTTGAAACGACCTGGTTAGTTTTCCAATATCACTTATGAAATGATATTCATTCGAACAAATATTACTGATTCGAAAAAAAATATGTTAATACGGTGGAATGAGATCACAACGTAATTAAATTTTAAAACAAACTTTTCAAAACACTGTGATCACGCGGGAGAACCATAGTATTACACTGACCCTGTGTTTTGTTGACAGTTAAATCGGGTGTGAATACTACTCTCTGTGGTGTAACGTAAGCGTGTGTAACTAGACATAGAAAAAAGTGAGAACAATTATCAGTTAACATATTAATTTTTCGTTGTGATAGTGATACAAAGTACAGGATCATGGCTCGTTCACAAGCAGCGTTTAAAGGTAAGGTTCGGTGCGGTATTGGTTCGGGTGATGGCGAGTGGCGTCCATGGAAGACGAAAACATTTTGTGTACTTTTGGGTTGCTGGTCTGCATGATGGTCTACTGTAACTTGTGTCTAGGTTAATTATCAAGCATTTCAGAGAACTGTGAACGTTCCTCTGCTGTAAATTCTTTACATTGTTTCTTATCTGTATGTTTTTTCACAGTAAACATTACGTTTGACGATTTGATTATGTGTTTAAGTCCTCGAGCCAATGACAGGCGTTTGCGGAAGATAAATGGTAATTTAGGGGGTTATTGTAATGTTTGGCAGGTCACAGTTCCTGTTGCGGGGACCACAAACAGAACGAGAAGGTAGCATAATTTTCCATACGAAACCGTAGTATTTCCGTATTTATCGAAATTTTCCTGAGAACAAACGTTTTATTTACTGATAAACTTTAAATCTTTTGACGGGAATTGAAGACAAAGGCGCATGGTAAGCTGTTACTCCTGTTTTCGAAAATATAGGATTCAATATACCAATATTCGGACATATGTATATAAAAACCTAATATAAACAACGTTGCCTAACTTGACCTATAGGGTTTCCTGCAGATGCATTCTATGCCTATTAGCAAATTGTGTGTGTGTGTTTTTATCATCATTACTTTCAGATTATTTTGCGCCAGTTTACTAACAACTTTAACATATTGATGAAAATAGTAATCGGTCGAATAATCAAATTTATCTAGTACAACAAATCACAGACGACAGCCTTTCCATATTTCGTGACATTTTCTTCAAAACTCCCGACTCGAATTTATACGTTTCTATACCAGAGGAAGAGCCAGTAAACCCATAAATGATATGGCACACGGAAAGTAAATGATTGCCTGATTATATACAGCTCTATCCTCCTCTGTGAGGCTCGAGCATCTATCCTACGCTCCACGAAGGAAAAGGGAATTGTTGGAGACTTTTTTTTTTTTAACAAGTTCCCTGACATGACCTTCCACGAGGCATCTCTGTCTACCCAATCATATACTTTCTCTAGGTCCATAAATGTCAAATGCAAAACTTATTTCTGGAAGTATTTCTCGCACATTCTTCAAAGAAAACACCTGATCCACACATCCTCTTTCACTTCAGAAACCACATTGTTTCTCCAGTATCATGCTCTGTACATGCCTTCACCCTCTCATTCACCACTCATATATATATATATATATATATATATATATATATATATATATATATATATATATATATATAAAATCATTCAGTTATTTGCATTCTTTCCATTTGAGTACCGCCCATATCTCTTTTTCACTGTCATCTTCACCTTGTCATCCTATCACTCACTGCACTTTAACTTGCCCATATCGTAAGCTATTCTCGCACGTGCCAACACTGCTTTGCTAAAGGTTTCCTATTACTCACCAACCCCCTTAACTTCGTTTACTCTTTCCTTTTGCTATTCTACGCCCAATCTCTCCTGGTATTTCGTCTCGTCTTTATTTTGAAGCTCACTTACTTTCACCACTCTCACCCATAACGCTTCCTCTTTTCCGAAAACCACAAATTTTCACCCTCGCTTCCTCACGGTAACGACCAGACCTCCCATCAGTCAGCACATACACATCCAGAAGTGCGTCTTTTTCTCGTCTATCGATTTGTATGTAATCCATTGATCCCCGCTGACCATCTCACTCACATACGTATACTTGTGGATGTCCCTCTTTTTATACCAGGTGTTTCCAATTACCAGCCCTTTCTTAGCACAACGCCATAAGCTGTTGACCTTTTCCACTCTACTGAATACCCCATGCCTCCTAATTATACCCTCAACTGCCCCATTACTCAACTCGCATTTGAATCACCCACCGCTAATACCAGGTCTCTGGTATCAAAGCTCCAAACATTCACTCAGCTGGTCCTAAAACACTTGCCTCTCATCTTTTCATGGCCAGGTGCATAGCGCTAATAATCACCCATCTCACGCGATCCACATTTAATTTTTACCATCAGTCTGGAGCTCACTTACACGACTCTCGCTTTAACAGGAGTCGTGGAACAGAACTGTACACACGAAGGTGCACTTAGGAACTTATCGTGTTTCATTTTCCTCGTGGTTATCTGCATATAGATAAGTAAATGAAGAAATGATAAATGAATAAATAGATGATACATATATTTATATTCTTTTCTTTCTCTCTTTTAAACTTCGCCATTTCCCGCGTTAGCGAGGTAGCGTTAAGAACAGAGGACTGGGCCTTTTTTGGAATATCCTCACCTGGCCCCCTCTGTTCCTTCTTTTGGAAAATTAAAAAAAAAAACGAGAGGGGAGGATTTCCAGCCCCCCGCTCCCTCCCCTTTTAGTCGCCTTCTACGACACGCAGGGAATATGTGGGAAGCATTCTTAATCCCGTATCCCCAGGGATAATATATTTATATATATTTATATATATTATATATATTCCTTTGTTCATATAAGCTTCTCCCGTAACCCAGTAACCCATTCATGTGTACTCTGCTTCGATGTAGCGCCTTTCCATCGATCTCTCAGATGAGGTAGTCCTAGTTTACCTCCAGACTGGTTAACGTCTGATACAGGCGGGAGGAAGAGGAGGGAGGTGGCACTGTGGGGGGCGATGGGGGAGGGAAGGGTGTCTGGGAGAGGTGGGAGAGTCGTGGAGAGGAACAATGAGCCACTTCTTCCGGCCCAACACTTGACAAGTCATCATCAGGCCCCGGGGAGAGTATTTTGCCTGTGGCCACAATAACGCCGGCAGAGGAGGAGGCGGCGATAAAACTGTGCAGACTCCTTGTGGGCAAGTGTTCTCTGGTGTCTTCCCGCGCTGCAGTCCCTCACCGTCGCTCCAAACGGAAGTGGGGGGAGGTGGTACGTCACCTGGCGATGTCTTTGAGCATAGTCACGTAAAGGGTAACTTGTGCCGTCTTGTCAGGCTGGTATCTCATTGGTTTGAGTCTCGTCAGAGATAGTCGTATGTAGGAGTCTTTTAGGGTTGGAGGTGTATCTTTAAGTAGTCCTGTGGGAGTCCTCTTTGGATAGCTTTCAGTGCAGCCGTTTTCTGATCAAGGAGCGGTGCCACGGACAGGGGAAGGAAGGGTTAGTTTGAAGTGTAGAAGACTGGTGTGTCGTGTAGATTTGTAACGCATGTCGGGAGATTTTCTGGAAGCTTGTTTTTTAGTGCCTTATTTATATACCTTCGGAAGACTGGGGACTTCTTATTAGGGTCAGCTGGACAGAGGTACAGGTTATTTGGGGCTTGAATTTAAATGGAGAAATTCTGGAGGAAGTGTAGTGTTTTAGGTACCTGCGAATGGACATGGGCAGCGAGTGGAACAATGGAAGCCGAAGTTGAGTCATGGGTGGGTGAGGGGGCATTAAGAATGCGTGGAAAAAGAAGTCGTTATTAGGAAGAGCGAAAATGGGTGTGTTTGATGGTTTGATAGTTCCATCGTTGTTGTATGAGCACGAGGCATAGGCTGTCTATAAGAATGTGCTGAGAAAGATGAATGGATTAGAAATTTAATGGTTGAGGACAATAGGTCGTGTGAGGTGGTTTGCTCGAGTAAGGAATAAAAGGGTAAGCGAGAGATGTGCCACGTAAAAGAGTGTGGTCGAGAGAGCTGAAATGGGTTGGACCCATGGAAAGCATGAGTGAGGAGAACTTGACAGAGAGGATATATGTGACAGAAGTGGAGGGAAGGAGAAGGGGAGGACCAAATTGGGGATAGAAGGATGGAGTGAAAAATATTTTGAGTGATCGGAGCCCGAACTTGCAGGAGGGTTAGAGGCATGCGCGGGATAGAGTGAATTGGAGTGACGTAGCACACATGGGGCGACGTGTTGTCAGTAGACTGAACTTGGTTATATGAAGCAGCCAGGGGACGCTACGGAAAGGTCTGTGGGTCCTGGTTATAGATGCGGTGCATTACACATGACAGCTGGAGAATGGATGAGGGCGAGTGATGCCTCCTTTCCGTCTGTTCTTGGGGCTAACTCGCTAATGCGGGGAACAACAAACAAGTGAGAAAAAAATATCAAGAGCTTGCGTTACGCCTCGAACTCAGCAGATAGTAACAGACGTGGTGGATTGTCATCCATGTTGGAGTTAACTGGCACTCTTCCTGATCCTCAGCACAGAGTCGGGAAGGACGGGAGTGAGACATCCCACTGGGGATTTCGACTCCTGGTTGAGACTCTGGTTCTTCGGCCTCGGCCTTGGTTTGCTCCTGTTGCATTCTCGTCAAACTTCCTGAAATTCTTCTCTGGTAGGTGGTCTTAGCGAGGCGCTAACATCGCTCCGACGGCTTTGAGAATATATATATATATATATATATATATATATATATATATATATATATATATATATATATATATATACGAATAAAGTGCATATGAACGCGCACCTTCATAGAACATACAAACCTCCAACAGCCAGGATCGAACCTGGGACGCCTGTGCAAGAGGCAGGCATTCCTATTATACAGTCCCATAGCCTAGCGGTTAGCATGCCTGCCTCTTGCACAGGGGTCCCAGGTTCGATCCTGGCTGTTGGAGGTTTGTATGATATATGTATATATATATATATATATATATATATATATATATAGATATATATATATATTGTGTGTGTGTGTGTGTGTATCTCCGATAGGTCTAGGAGTAGTAATATACCGTCCTTTGACTGTTCTCTCTCTCTCTCTTATCACTTGCCTCCTCGAGTCATTGGTCTTCCAGTGTCATCTTCTCACCTCGTGGTCTCCTTCTCCCTCTCGCCCTGCGCCCCTGCTGGCTTCCTCTCCTCCCCCAGTCTCCCCCTCCCCTTCCCCATTTATATTTTATTATTATATTATTATTATTATTATTATTATTAAGTGATTAATGAAAACTTTTATTGTGACCAGTCACAGTTTTTATAGAGAACCGGAGACGTATCCTTCTATTAGGAAGGAGATAATGAAGAGATATCCTTATATAGTGAAGGAGAGATGAATATATACCCTTATGTAGGGAAGGAGAGATGGAGATGTATCTTTATAAAGGGAAGGAGATCTGCTGTAACATTATATAGTGAAGGAGACTTGACGTGACGTATCTTTTGAAATAAGGACAAGAATATGATGTTGAGGCTGTACCTTGGTGAGGCACCAGCGTCTTGTGTGCTGCTGGTGACGCTGAATGCAGCCATGCCAAGCCTGGTGATCGAACCCAGGCTGACATCACCTCCCCAAGGAGCGATACCGGGAAATGTTTTGCCATTCACTACACTACGCGGCGGCTGGCCTGCTCCAGTTGGCTGTAGAGCGGTTGGTGATCTACCGTTTTTCGGGAGAAGGAAACGAAAGTGATGATCATGGCGGCTCCAGCGCTACAGGGGAAGTGGAGAACGATTCTCCCAAGCATGGGCACCAGAACTGTTCTCAGGGGTGCGCACCCCACCGTCCTCAGGGTACGGTTGGTGCCTTGGCCAATAAGTAAGTGTATGGTACAGGGGGCAGTTGTCGCGGGTGAGGTATGGTTGGGAATGATGATTAAAAAAAAGAAGAAAAGAAAGCGAGTGAGATGTTGAAGTTCGTGGTCAGGTCAAAGGTCACGTCACGTTATCCAAGGGTCGTACAGTCGTGGTCACGGATGGTACAGTTGGGGATGTGAGGGTGTTTCCATCATTCTCAGGAAGAGGATGGGAGGTGATGACCCTCTGAAGGTAGGGCAGTGTTGGTGAGGCTGGGATGGTCATACACACATACGTCTGCCGGGGGAAATATTAAAGACTTTGATAGAAAATGTTTCCATCTTTTCCTCCATCGAATCTTCACATTGTAGCCCCGTATTCGACTGGAACTTATCATGATAATGACCCAGGGCTGGCGTGGAGGGCGGGTATAAGGGCCTCCTTCACACACGGGGGACAGCCTTGACTGAAGGTGAAAGAAAAGTTGGACAGACTCAAGACAGGCTATTGGTTCCTTGGGGGACGCCTCCGCTCACGTAGGGTCGTCGCCTTACCCGTAGTGACATTGCTAATGGAGTAATTACACCTTAATTGCCTCATTAAAAAACTGTCTCATTATTCGCATCGGTAAAATGCAATTAAACCCTAATTGTCTGAATAAAATTAACTTTAACATCCTATATTTTAGGCAGCCAGGAAAAAATAATAAATTCCTAGTGTGCTTCCCTTTGTTTGTCCATTGTTTACACCTGATGGACAATATTCATTTTTTGTATAATTAGTTTTTCCCCAGCTCCTGTGTGATGCTTGGCGAGCGTTGAGCCAATTGCACTGAAAAAAAAAAAGTATTTAGAACAGAAGTTCAGCAATTGAACATGTCTGGAAGACCAGCATGATTATATTAACCTCCTCAGCACCGGCGGCACGACCCTTGAGCACGACAGCACGACCCTTGAGCACGATGGCCGAGCCTTCGACCTCACCCGTAAGGTCAGATACCTAGGGGGGTTGTGCTGTCTTGCTCATGGCTCGTACCGTCTTGCTCATGGGTCGTACCGTCTTTCTCATGGGTCGTACCGTCTTTCTCATGGGTCGTACCGTCTTGCTCATGGGTCGTACCGTCTTTCTCATGGGTCGCACCGTCTTGCTCATGGGTCGTACCGTCTTGCTCATGGGTCTTGCTCATGGCTCGTACCGTCTTGCTCATGGGTCATACCGTCTTGCTCATGGCTCGTACCGTCTTGCTTATGGGTCGTACCGTCTTGCTCATGGGTCGTACCGTCTTGCTCATGGCTCGTACCGTCTTGCTCATGGGTCATACCGTCTTGCTCATGGGCTCGTACCGTCTTGCTCATAGCTCGTATCGTCTTGCTCATGGCTCGTACCGTCTTGCTCGTGGGTCGTACCGTCTTGGCTCATGGGTCGTACCGTCTAGCACAAAAGGTTGATATCGTCTCCATCTTTGTGGTCGATCCTTGTCGTTTAGATCCTGTGTGTGTGTGTGTGTGTGTGTGTCCTGGTGTGAGCCGGCATCAGCCACTCCACCGTACATAAATGATAAACACGTACATCTTATGATCACACATGCCTCCCTGCCGTGTGTGTTGCTTACATATAATCGAACATGGTAATACCTGAAGTTATAAATGACCTAACACAATATTTTGAATTGAGGGTAGTGTGTGTGTGTGTGTGTGTGTGTGTGTGTGTGTGTTGGTCTATGTAATTACACATTTCTACAGTACAGGGAGAGAGTTCTACGTTGATGGGGGGTCCCATCTCGTCAGCGTGCAGAACTGTCGTATAGCCTTTTCAACTTGTGCGCTGGCGTCACTCACGCTATTCCCACCCCGCGTTCGCCACCCTCCTAATATAAAAGTGTAGCTATGTATGATATTTAACGTGTCTTGTTTGATATATTGTCATGTCTTCTGGATGTCCTTAGCCTCTTGAGTGCAGCAACTCACCTCCTTGAGTACGGGAACTTAGTTAAGTCGTTGTATGTACTTAAGGGTTTAAAGTTAACGTATTCGAGAAGGTTAGCCACCAGGACTTGACCCGTTCCAGTGTTCTTCACGTTTACATCATGGCTGATGGGTTCATTCCGCGGTCCACTACCGTGTTGCCTGCAGGAGCGCTTCCACACACTCTCCCAGCACTTCTCGTGCCTGACTTTTTATTTTTCGTATTTATATATATATATATATATATATATATATATATATATATATATATATATATATATATATATATATATATATATATTTTAGTCCCTTTTGACTTTAGGGTTCCTTGTTGATGTTTGTCTTTGTTTTTTTTTCAGTTATGTTTTCATTGTCTTTACGCCTGTTTATGTATATTTTTTTTTTTTTTTTTGCAAGCGTTATGTGTTTTGTTTGCAAGAGTTAGTGCGCCTCATTACCTGTTTGCAGTGTTGAGGGCGGGAGTTGTACACCGCGTCATGTGACGTCTCCAGTCTTTTGCCTTCGGACGCTGTTGACACGAACCGTCTCGAGGCTGAGGAGAATATCTTCGCTACTGATATTGATCATATTTAGGCCATTATTATTCTTATCATTTTTTTTTTTTAT